>NC_037677.1:61801852-61929784 GCF_003255815.1 Theropithecus gelada
AAAAAAAAAAAAAAAAGGAGAGAGAGGCAGTTGAACAGAATAATGCCTTCTTTTTTTTTTTTTTTTTTAATATTTTTGTTTATTTATTTATTTTGAGATGGAGTCTTACTCTGTCGCCCAGGCTGGAGTGCAGTGGCCCTATCTCAGCTCACTGCAAGCTCCGCCTCCTGGGTTTATGCCATTCTCCTGCTTCAGCCTCCCGAGTAGCTGGGACTACAGGCGCCCACCACCCAGAATAATGGTTTCTAACCAATCATCTCCTGTAGCCCATTTCAGTGTCCCAAAGTTTAGTTAACAGAATAGGGAAGCTGCCTTGAACTGAACTCAATACTTTGGAATCAGCTTCTATTTTAGATTCAGAAGGTACATGTGTAGGTTTGTTACATGGGTATATTATGTAATGCTGAGGTTTGGGTATGACTGATGCCATCACCCATGCTGCTTCAGGTTGTATAGTTTCTATAGTTGTGTCTTCACGTTCACTGATTTTTTTTTTTTAAGTGTCTAATCTTTTGTTAATCCCATTTGATGGAATTACCATTTTTGATTTTTGATTTTTATGTATTTTTTGAGACAGGGTCTCGTTCTGTTGCTCAGGCTGGCATGCAGTGGTGCGATCTCGGCTCACTGCAACCTCTGCCTCCTGGGTTCAGGTGATTCTCCTGCCTCAGCCTCCCAAGTAGCTGGGATTACAGGCACATGCCACCACACGTGGCTAATTTTTGTATTTTTGGTAGAGACAGGGTTTCACCATGTTCGTAAGACTGGTCTTGAATTCCTAGCCTCAAGTGATCTACCTGCCTAGCCTTACCAAAGTGCTGAGATTACAGGTGTGATCCACCGTGCCTGGGTAGCTCTTTTATTTTTTATCTCTTGAAGTTCCATTTGGTTCTTTTTTTTTTTTTTTAAGACAGGGTCTCACTCTGTTGCCCAGGCTGGAGTGCAGTGGCACAACCTTGGCTTACTGCAACCTCTGCCCCCTGGGTTCAAGCAATTCTTATGCCTCAGCCTCCTGGGTAGCTGGAATTATAGGCATGTGCCAACATGGCTGGCTAATTTTTGTATTTTTAGTAGAGGTGGGGTCTCACCATGTTGACCAGGCTGGTCTCAAGCTCCTGACCTCAAGTGATCCACCTGCCTTGGCCTCCTAAAGTGCTGGGATTACAGGCGTGAGCCACCGCACCCAGCTGGTTTTTTAAAAAATATTTTTCTTTTCTGTCATTAGTATTTTTATGTTTTTTTTTTTTTTTTTTTAAAGTTGAGTTTCATCACTGGAACATTTGGATTGTTTCCACTTATGGGATATTATGAATAAAGCTGCTATTCATGCATTTTTTTTCCTGCTAGTAATCTATGATATTGTAAATTAGCCTGAGTGTCCCACTGTTTTTATTCACTCAATTGATAATTGAATGATATATAAAATAGCAAATATTTATTGAGCTTTATATTTTGCTAGACAGTGTTCTAAATGCCTCCTATGCTCATTTTGTTTAATCTTCATTCCCTCCCTATGAGGTAGGTATTTATATCTCATTTCACTGATGAAGGAATGGAAGCTTAGAGACAGTAACTTGCCTAAGGTGCCACAGCTAGTGGATGCCACAGTGTTAAGTAGAGCAGTGATACGAAGTTGTGTAGGATCTAGCATCTGCTCTAGTTTATATAATCCAATAGAACAAATAGTTGACAGTTCTGGGGGTCACTGAGGAAAAGTTATTTGAATGGGAAAAAAAATACCCTGTGAAACAATTGAAGACGTTTTGATGGTTGCTTGTTAATCAGCTGACCAACTGCTAACCAACTATATCAATCTTTCAGCAGGCATTTTCAAGTGAGAACAGCCTTGACTGGAATTCGGTAATAATTTGGACAGTATTTGAGGGTTTAAAAAAGAGCAGCAGGCCAGGTGCAGTGGCTAACAGCTGTAATCCCAGCCCTTTGGGAGGCCAAGGCAGGTGAATCAGTTGAGCCCAAGAGTTTGAGATCATCCTGGGAAGCATGGTGAAAACTTGTCTCTACAAAACATACAAAAATTAGCCAGTCTGGACAACAAAGCAAGCTCCTGTCTCGCGGGTCGGGGGTCGGGGGGACGCAGAGCTTTCCACTTTTGCTTGGGTTATTATTCAAATCATATGCTCTTCCTGAACTGTTCAAAAGAAGTGTCATATGGATCAGATATTATCTAAGGATGTGTTCATTATGATGTCTGCCTTCAGTCCTGGTTCAGGACTTAAGAAGGTGAGACTCTTCATCTTCTTTTTTTTTTTTTTTGAGACGGAGTCTCGCTCTGTCGCCCAGGCTGGAGTACAGTGGCCGGATCTCAGCTCACTGCAAGCTCCGCCTCCCGGGTTCACGCCATTCTCCGGCCTCAGCCTCCCGAGTAGCTGGGACTACAGGCGCCCGCCACCTCGCCCGGCTAGTTTTTTGTATTTCTTAATAGAGACGGGGTTTCACCCTGTTAGCCAGGATGGTCTCGATCTCCTGACCTCGTGATCCGCCCGTCTCGGCCTCCCAAAGTGCTGGGATTACAGGCTTGAGCCACCGCGCCCGGCCCCGAGACTCTTCATCTTCTAAAAAAAAATTGATGTTATTAATATTTATTTCCTTTTGAGAAGGTGAATTTATTTTTCTTTATAACTTATGACAAATACATCAAGTGCTTTTGGGATCTCTGTTATGAAAGGTTCTGTTGAAATGTCAGGTTATAGTTTACCCTACCTTATGAGTTTTCTATTGCTGTGTAAAAAATTACCACAATCTTAGCAGCCTAAAACCACACCCATGTATCATCTCACAGTTCTCTTTTAGTTTCATAGTTCTGCAGGGCAGAGGACCCAGTGGACTGGACTGGGCTCTCTGCTTAGGGTCTCACAAGGCCAAAATCAAGATGTTGACCAGACTGGTATCTCATCTGGAGGCTCTTAGGAAGAATCAACTTCCATGTTCATTCAGGTTGTTGGCAGAATTCAGATCCTTGTGTCTATACATCTGAAAGTGCCATTTCCTTGATACATAGCTGCTCTGGCTTCATCAAATCCTTCTCATGCCAGATCTGACTTCTGCCACCAGCCAAAGACTGCTTTTTAAACAGCTCATGTGTATAGATTAGGCTCATTGGGATAATCTCTCTCTCTTAAAGTCCGCTGTACCATATAACACAATATAATTCATAGGATTGATACATTATCACAGTCACAGGTCCACCTACAACCTGGATTATACCAGGACAAAAGGTCATTAGGGGTCAGTCTGAGAATTCCATCACAGCTATTAATTTTCATTGTTAAACGTTGTTGTGAAGGTCACATTTTTGGGGCAACAGGCAACTTTTCTACGCTCAGGTCTCATTCTATCCTTCTGATCATCCTTCCTTGAACATAATTCTTTCTTCCTTTGAAACAGTCGGCCTCTTTTTCCTCTTTATTTGGTAGCAGACTTGTCCTTGACCTCACCCTTTGCTCTTCAAGGAAACTGAATTTGCCTTTTAGGATAGCATTCCCTGAAATCACCTTTGTTTGTGTTCATCTGTTATATAAGAAATATTGTTTGACTGCAGACATTATCACTATCATCCCTGTGCTTCAGTTCCCTAAGCCTGAGTATTTAACGTAGGATTTAGCTGCTCACAGACATTGGCAAGCTATTCTTCATCTGCGTGATCTGCAGATAAGCTGCACCTTATTTTTTCACTCGTTTCTTGCATTAAGATTCAAAGATGTCTCATTGCCTACAAATTCAGGAAGTATATTACAACCCTGTATATCTCTCAATCATTCTTTAGCTAGTAATGCTGCTATAATTCCACTTTATCTCACAGCAGGGTCCAGTAGAAAGCACATCAGTAATGAAAAACAGTAATTCAAAACCATGTGCAGTAGAACATTTGAAGGCTTATAGATCCATCTGAAGCAACAGGGGATTTCTCAGGCTGCCTAGAGAACCTGAATCGGTTATAGCTGCAGAAACTGCATAATTCTGTTCATATTGTAGCGTGAAGGTTTACACTGGGCAGAATGGGTAATGGGTCTGCATCCCCCTAACTCCCTCAGGCAGGGTTTTTTTCTGGTTAGTATTAGTGACTGAAGAAGAAAATGTTTATATAAAAGCTTTAGTGTGTAATTTAGGATTTTTCATGTATAAGGGGAGTTGCAGGATTTGTAGTTAACTTTTGAACTGATTTAGAATGAAGATGGGATAGTTGTCTTTGGTTGTAAGGAAAATTGTAAAACCCCCTGATTTCTGATGTTCAGTAGGAAAGTAAGAAAAGAAAATATTTAAAAGTTTCATATATTGTCTCATTTTGGGGAAGATACTAGTTTTGAACAGGTTTTTGTGTCTTATTGATTCATGCACTATTTATTAAATGTCTACTTTATACCAGGTATACATGTAACGTATAGGACATATTATGTGCCAACAATGGACTCTGCTGTTAAGGATCCCATACTCTAGGGTGTGGGAAATAGACTTCTTCCAGAAATAGTTGCAGTGTTGTGAGAGAAGTGCTACTAGATAAATGCAGTGGGTATCCAGAGGAGAAATTCTGTAGTGGTTGGAGAAGGCTTCATAAGGGAGCTGACAATTGAACAGTCTTGAAGGGACAGGAGTTTGTGCTAGGCAGGCAAATGGGGCAGGGAGCATTGCGCAGAGGAAATGTCACTTGTGAGGTATTCAGGGGAGAGTGAGGAATTTGTTAAGGCTGGTACTTAGAAAGAGGTAGAGTTAAGAAGAGGTAGGAGTTAAGAGTGGAAATGACATGGCTCCCAAGTTGTGAAAGCTCTTGTGTGGGTTAAGGATTTTGAATGTAATATCCTATAGATAGTAAGAAAATAGTTAAGACTGGGCATAGTAGCTCACACCTGTAATCTTAGCACTTTGGGAGGCTGAGGTGGGAGGATCCCTCGAGTCCAAGAGTGTGAAACCAGCCTGGGCAACATAATGAAACTCCATGTCTACAAACAATAAAAAAATTAGCCAGGCATGGTGGTGTGTACCTGTGATCCCAGCTACTTGGGAGGCTGATGTGGGAGAAGGATTGCTTGAGTCCAGAGATAGAGGTTACAGTAGCCATGATTATGACACTGCACTCTAGCCTGGGTGACAGAGCGAGATCCTGTCTCCAAAAGAAAGAAAGAAACAAACTAGTTGAGATTTTAAGCAAGGACTGTGATGAACTTAGCACCGTAGGAAAAAAATTGAAGGCAGTGTGGAGGATGCCTTGAGAGGTAAGGAGTTGGGCACCAAGGCAGGTACCAGTTGGGAGGCTATCAATACTGTCTATTGAAAGAATAGGGTTTGTGGCATATTCAGGAGGGGATGTATTCCAAAGATATTACAGAGTTCTGCTCTAAAGTTGGGATAATAATGGTATTTTATGTTACAGTGTTGATATGAAGAGTAAATGAGTTAATAAGTTTAAGGTGTTTGGAGCAGAGCATGGCACATAGTGCCGAATAAGTATTATTGTTGTTATAATTGTTCTAATTATTGCGGTACCAAGTAAGACTTGTAATAATCCCATGGGTTACAAAATGGAGGGGAGGGAAGGAGTGGCATTAAGAAGCAGCAGCAGATCTCTCTTGCGCTATTAACCCATCAGAAATGTGAGAGGGACTAGGGTCTGTCTTTGGGAATAAATGTAAGTTGAGTAAATGCCTTGCTAACGAGTGCTTTCAAGTAACTATGGAGGAATAGTGAAGCTTTTAGAAGCGCAGGCTGAAGGGTTCTTTGTGCTCATCTAAGGTAAGTGGGGTGGTGCATCCGTTAGTGAGGGGAGATGCTCTTCACTCGTCTTTAGTGGGTAAAGATCTTTAGACAATGCATGAGAAGTTCTTTTCTCTGGTCAATATAAAAGCCCATGCTTGAGTATTTGTCCACGTTTTAAGAACCTCTCCACTTTCTTGTAATTATGTATGAATAAATAGAGTTTATAAGCCAGGAGAAACAAAACCCTTTTTTCTAAAGCTTATACAGCTTAACACAGTATTTCATTAATAGCACATAGTGACTTGCAAATCAAAGTCAGCTTTTCTGAACATTCCTAAAGAATAATGGAAATGACTCAGCAGAGCCTGATTTAGCTTCCAGTGCTGCTTTAAAAGGGAGAGCAAAGATGGCATTTGTCTAGTGCTGCACAGTCATGTAAAAAGGAAGAGGGGGAAGCTTGTATTTATTCCATACTACTGTGTGCCAGAGACTTCACATGTGTTTCATTTAATCTGCAGAGCAAACCTGAGAAGTATTGTCTGTTTTATAGATGATGAAATTAAGCTTTGTAGCAACTGAGTAACTCACCTAGGGTCATGCTGCTGATAGTTGGCAGAATTTGAACATAGGCCTGTCTGGTTGCGTAGCCAAATGCTCTTTTCATCACTTCTCCGTATTGGAATGACTTCTTTATATGAATGAACTTCATATCACCTGCCCAGAAGCAATTCTACAGGATTTGGCCATAAAAAAAGAAAGAAAATACAACGAGTATAGGGAAAGCATGCATGTTTTCTCTTTTTCTTTGCATAGAATATCAGAAAGTGAATTGGTAGATCCCTCACAGATAATCTATTTTGTTAGCAGATAATTATTTAGGTTTTGTGGGAACATGTAAAAATTTTATAGGTCCTTTGACTTATAGGTAAACCAGGCCACCTCCCTTATTTTACAGAGGAGGAAGCCGAGGCTAGAAAAGTGACATGATTTGCCTAATTATAGCTGCTTTGTGACACAGTTGGAATTAGAATCCTAGACACTCTACTCCGGGTTAAAGGCACAAACCTTTGTTATACCTGGAGTTCCTAAAAGATATATGTGAATATGATTTAAGAATTATTTTTTGTCTCTGGCAATTGGCATGTACCATCAAGGCAGAGGACTATAAATTATTTACATTCTGGGTGCTACACATTTGGATCAGATTCTTCACTATCGTGTAGTGGAGCGTGAGCTTACAGGTCTATGTCTGGAGAGAGGCCTCCCTTCTACTTGCTGACAGCTCTGGCAGTTGCACCTGTGTTATATCCCATCTCATGGAAAGGATGGTTGAGCTTTAAGGAAGCAGAGAATGCTTCATGATGGACTAATCCATACTGCTCTCTACTGGCCTTTTCCCCAAGCTTGATATCTGTAGATTTTATTATGTCTTGTTAGTTGTTCCTACTAATAGTATTATGAGCACTTCTGCCCCAGTCGAGCCCAGGGTGCTGGATTAAAAGTGATACCAGTGAAGGGCCTGTGATGATGTGGTGACTGCTAGTGGTAAATCATGAGCTGCAGTTTGAATGAGAGGGCTAAGGTCCGTGCACCCAGGACTGATGAGTCAGGACATGACCTTGAACTCGGTGAACTGTGAGTTGGGCATGTACATAAGTTTTCTTTAGAGGAAGCTTTTGCATGCATGCATGAGGCTTTATTTAACAAGAAAGAAACTGAGGCTCAGTGGTGGTGTGACTTAGCCATAAAGAAACATGTTTATTTTCATACACAAAACTGCCCCAGGAAATTCCTGTTACTTCACCCTTTGCTTCTCCCTGCTGGGTGGAAGGTCAATACCATTAGAACTTTGAGGCGCCAGCCTGGGTGGCCAACCTAATGGAGTAAGATAGTTCCAGCTCCAAGTAATGGCGAACTTGGAGCAGGGCCCAGTGTAATTAAACCCCTGCAGTAAAGAATTTGACGTTGGTTGGTCTTCATTCATCTCAGTGAATGGGCTTGCAGCAGGAATATGATATATTCCGAGCAAAGAAAAACAGTGGCTCTAGAGATTTATGCTGTTGCCTTGAAGATTGTTTGGTTCCAAATTAAATTTAGATAATTCAGTAAGAGAAAAGTTTCTCTTGGTAGATGGCATTGTGAGGTAGGGCAGTTTAGAGAGTTTCTCCATTCATTAAAAGACTGTCCAGTGGAGTTACTTGTAAACTATATAGTCTACAGTAGAGTGAAGGATTATTTGAACCCTTATGACTCAAAATTCCAAAAAGGACTTTCGATTGTGTGACCTTTAGGTGTCCTGTCTGTACCTTTTCCTACTCCATTGCCTTCTGTGTGTTTTGTTTCCCAGTACTGGGTGTTTCCTTGGCAAGTAAACTCAAGTTGACTAGAGTGCTAGGCTCCCAAAGGATAAGGCAGGGAAAGCAAAGCTGTAGAACTTCATTTTTCTAGCTGGGTATTAGGGCAAATTTATGCAAGATAAGGCTGAAGAATAAAGAGAAAGAAAAAGGAAAAAAGAGCAATGGAATGTGAAAGTGACTGAGATAGTATGCCGGGAATTTTAAACCATTAGACTGTTTTCCTCCTATATTTCCTAGTCATTTCCGGGTCTAGAAAGGTACTTAGGTGTGCTTTCAGGCCTTTAGAATTGAGTCTGGCTCTACTAGTTAAGTTTTGATTTGGCATGCCAGTGACAGGGCATTTTTTTCCCTCGTTTTTCTCTCTCTAGTCACTATATTATGTATTTTATATATATTATATATAATGACTATGTATTATATATATGTAAAATATAAAAATATATAATATAAAAAAATATATTTTTAGAGGAACTAGGGTAATTTTACCTTTAAAAAGTCTCAACATTGGGCTAGGTGTGGTGGCCCATGCCTGTAATCCCTCACTTTGGGAGGCTGAGGCCAGTGGATCACTTGAGGCCAGGAGTTCAAGACCAGCCTTGTCAACATAGCACAACCCCGTTTCTACAAAAGAAAAAGAAAAAAAGAAAAGCCCAACATCTATAAAAGCTTAAAAACAAATGGTTTCCTCTTTTATTTGTGCTTAGAGTTTTTCTTTTTCTTTTTTTTTTTTTTGATACTGAGTTTTGCTCTGTTGCCCAGATAGCAGTGCAGTGGTGCAATGTTGGCTCACTGCAACCTCTGCCTTCCGGGTTCACGCGATTTTCCTGCCTCAGCCTTCAGAGTAGCTGGGATTACAGGCATGCACCACTAGGCCTGGCTAATTTTTTTTGTGTGTAGTAGAGACAGGGGTTCACCATGTTGCCCAGGCTGGTCTCGAACTTCTGACCTTGTGATCCGCCCGCCTCGGCCTCCTAAAGTGCTGAGGTTACAGGGGTGAGCCAGTGCACCAGCCTTGTGCTTAGAGTTTTTCTAAAAAAACTTCAAAATTGTTCAATGTAACACACATCAGAAGACGGTACAGAACAAATGGATGCTTTTATAACCACCATGCAGGCTGGAGATACAATCTTATCAGCACCCTAGACTTCCTTGTCTTGCCTCTGTCTTCTCCTGAAGGGTAACCACTGTCCCAACTTTTACAGTAATCACATCCTTAGTTTTCTTTAGTTTTATCACCCAAGTGTATTTTCCCAAAGATGCCTTAAAAAACATTTTGGGAAGGGGGCATGTGACAGGCAGAACAATGGCCCTCCAAAGATCCTCATATCCTAATCCCATAACCGATGACTATTACCTTTTATGGCAAAAGAGACTTTGAGATGTGATAAAGTTAAGGATGTTGAGATGGGTCTTTATAAGAGGGAGTCAGACTGAGTGTGGCGGCTCACACATGTAATCCCAGCACTTTGGGAGGCCGAGGTGGGCAGATCACCTGAGGTCAGGAGTTCAAGATCAGCCTGGCCAACATGGTGAAACCCCATCTCTACAAAATTAGCTGGACGTGGTGGTGGGCGCCTGTAATCCCAGCTACTCGGGAGGATGAGGCAGGAGAAGAGCTTGAACCCAGGAGGCGGAGGTTGCAGTGAGCCAGGATCTTGCCATTGTACTCCAACCTGGGCAACAGAGCAAGACTCTGTCTAAGAAAAAAAAAAGAGGAAGTCGGAAAGGTCAGAGTCAGAGAAGGAGACGTGACAATTAAAGTGGAGATTGGAGTGATGTGACTCTGAGCCAAGACATTCAGGTAGCCTCTAGAAGCTAGAAAAGTCAGGGAAATGATTTGCCTTGGAGCCTCCTCAAGGAATGCAGCCCTGCTGACTCATGTTAGACTTCTGACCTCCAGAAGATGGTAGGTTAAGTTCGTATTGTTGTAAGCCACAACGTTTGTGGTAATTTGTTATAGCACCAATAGAGAATTTATGCAGGAAGTTGTTTTAAACTCACAGAAAAGTTGAAGAAAAGAGTAGTATCCTTTACTCAGATTCACCTATTGTTAATATTTCACTATTTGTTTTAGTATTCCATTTTTTTTCTTTCTGAACTGCTTTAGAGTGAGTTGCACATGTCATAGCTCTTCAATCGTAAATATTTCAAAATATTTTAATTAAAAATATTGGGGGGAGTGGGGTGGGGTCTTGATATGTTGTCCAGGCTAGTTTTGAATTCCTGGTTTCAAGCTATCCCTCCACCTCAGCCTCCTGAGCAGCTGAGACTATAGGCATGCACCACTGTGTCTGGCAAAATTTTTTTTATGCATAATAGTGTTATAGTTCTCAACCTCAATACATTTAACATTGATAGTTTTATCTAATTTACCATCCACGTTCAAATTTTGTCGCTTAATCCAATAATATCCTTTGTAGCATTTTTTCCCCCTCTAGTTTGGGATTCAGTCTAGGATTAGGTGTTGTTTAATTGTCACGTTTCTAGCTTCCTTGAATCTGGAACATTTCCACAGGCTTTCTTTGTCTGCCTTTCTTCTTCTTTTTTTTTTTTTTTTTTTGAGTTAGAGAGTTAGAGTCTCACTCTGCTGTCACCCAGGGTGCAGTGTGGTGTTGTGAGCACCACTGCACCTTGAACTCCTGGGCTCAAGTGATCCTCCCACCCCAGCCTCCTGAGTAGCCAGGATTCCAGGTGCATGGTGCCCCACCGGCTCTTTGTCTTTCTTGACATTGACTTTTTAAATAGAATGCTTCTCACTTTTGATCTGTCTGGCATTTCCTTATGAGTAGACTTAGGTATTCCTGGATGGAGCATTGTGTAAGTGATGATGTGTCCTTCTCAGAGTATACAGTGTCCCTCGCTGGTGATGTTAATTTTGACACCATCCAGTCAGTGTTGATTAATTTCTTTATAGTTACTGTATTTTTACCTTTCAACCAATAAGCAATCTATAAGAGGACATTTTAAGACTATGCAAATATTCTACTCCTCAACAAAATTTCTCCTTAGATTTAACATCCTTTAATGATTCTTGCCAGAATTTTTTTTTTTTTGAGGCGGAGTTTCGCTCGTTTGTTACTCAGGCTGTAGTACAATGGCACGATCTCATCTCACTGCAACCTTTGCCTCCCAGGTTCAAGCAATTCTCCTGCCTCAGCCTCCTGAGTAGCTGGAATTACAGGCGCGTGCCACCATGCCCTGCTAATTTTTGTGTTTTTAGTAGAGACGGGGTTTCACCGTGTTGGCCAGGATGGTCTCAATCTTCTGATCTTGTGATCCCCCTGCCTGGGCCTCCCAGAGTGCTGGGATTACAGGCGTGAGCCACCGCCAGTGAGCTAGCCAGGTGTGGTAGCTTCAGGTGGGAGGCCTGCTTAAGGCCAGGAGTTTGAAACCAGCCTTTGCAACATAATGAGACCCCATTTCTACAAAAATTAAAAAAAAAATTAGCTGAGTTTGGTGATGTGAGCTTGTAGTCCCAGCCATTTGGGAGGCTGAGGAGAGAGGATTGCTTGAGGCCAGGAGTTTGAGGCTGCAGGATTCATGATCCTGCCACTGCACCCCAGCTTGGGTGACAGAGGAGACCTTGTCTTAAAAAAAAAACAACGTAGACACAACTTATTTAACAGCTTCATTAAGGTATAATTTACATACCATAAAATTCATTTATTTTAAGTGTACAATTTAGTGATTTTAAATAAATTTACAGAGTTGTGCAGTCATTACCACAATCCAGCTTTAGAACATTTCCATCACCCTAAAAAGTTCCATTTTGCCTGTTTGCCACCCCGCTCCTCACCACAGGCAACTGTTAACCTGATTTCAGTCTCTTTAGATTTGTCCTTTCTGGACATTTCATATAGATAGAATCATATATAATACATAGTCTTTTTTTTTTTTTTTTTTTTTTTTTTGAGATGGAGTCTTTGCTCTGTCACCCAGGCTGGGGTGCAGTGGCGCGAACTCGGCTCACTACAAGCTCCGCCTCCTGGGTTTACGCCATTCTCCAGCCTCAGCCTCCCGAGTAGCTGGGACTACAGGCGCCCGCCACCTTGCCCGGCTAGTTTTTTGTACTTTTAGTAGAGACGGGGTTTCACCGTGTTAGCCAGGATGGTCTCGATCTCCTGACCTTGTGATCCGCCCGTCTCGGCCTCCCAAAGTGCTGGGATTACAGGCGTGAGCCACCGTGCCCGGCCCATACATAGTCTTTTGCATCTGGCTTCTTTTACTTAGCATAATGTTTTGAGGTTTAGCTATACTTTTGCATGTGTTAGTAGTTCATTACTTTTGATTTCCGAATAGTGTTGCATATATGGCTAGCCTCTGTTTTGTTTCTTCATTCACCAGTTGATGGACTTGTGGATTGTTCCTACTCTTTGGCTATTATAAATAATACTGCTGTGAGATTCACGTACACATCTTTAGGTGGACCTTTGTTTTCATTTTGTTGGGTAGAATCCTAGGAGTGAAATGGCTGGGTTTTATTTTTTTCTGTGAATTTTTGTAAATTTATGTTTAATTTTTTGAGTAACTGCCAAACTGTTTTCCAAAGTGGCCGTGCCATTTTACAAATTTCTATTTTGCAAAGTGGCTGCTCAGTTTTTCCATAGCCTCATCTACACTTGTTATTATCTTTTTGATTATAATAATTCTGATGGGTCTGAGGTAATATCTCATTTTGGTTTTGATTTGCACTTATTTAATGACTAATGATGTTGAGCCTCTTTTCATAAGTTTATTAGCCATTAGTGTATCCTCTTTTGGGAAAATATCTGTTCAAATCTTTAGCTTATTTTAAAATTGGATTATGTATCTTTTTATTGTTGAACTTTAAGAATTTCTTATGTTTATATTTATCAGACATAGGACTTGCAAAAGTCTTTCTCCCAAATATTTTTCTCTGTGACTTATCTTTTCATTTTCTTGATAGTATCTTTTGAAGTGCAAGTTTTAAATTTTGATTAAGTTCACTTTATCCATATTTTTTCTTTTATGGATTATGCTTTTGGGGTCATATCTTAAAAAAGGCAGATATTGTGTGTGTGTGTGTGTGTGTGTGTGTTTTGTAGAGAAAAAAACTCAATTATGTTGTTTTTTTTTTTTTCTCTACAAAAAGAAACATGTTTGCCAGGCTGGTCTTGAACTGGTCTATGTTGCCCAGGCTGGTTTTGAACTCCTGGCCTCAAGTGATCCTTCCGCTTTGGCTTCCCAAAGTGCTGAGATTTCAGGCATGAGCCACTGTGCCTGGCTAAAAAAGGCAGATGTTAAAACCACTTTCCTTTCATAGAATTATGAGATTCTCTTTATTTTCAGGGCTAATACAGTGGTTAGATCCATTTATTGAGTGAGTTGTGTTGAAATGCATAAGGACTTGCCTCTGGGTGGTGTCCTATGGTCCTAGTCCCCTTTGGGCAACTATTACTAGGAAGGCTATGTATATAATGTTGATCAAAAGTATAGGCTTTGGGGCCCGACTGCCTGGGTTTGAATTTTGACCTCATCTCTTCCTGGCAATGTTACCTTGGGAAAGTGGCTTAATTTCTCAGTGCCTCAGTTTCCTCATCCGTAAAGTATGGATGATAATAGTGCTTCCCTCATAAGATATTTGTCTGTACGTTGCATAGAAAACGTTTGGAGCAGAGCAAGGGCCCAACAAATATACCGTTATTGCTGGGGAGCAATTCTCAGTTGTAGTTTGGGATGGAGTTGTGCATATTAAAATCATTTGAGGGGCTTTGCATGCCTTTTCTAATGTGGCAGGCCATGGGTTAGAGATGCTGGGGTGATAAGCCTTGCACTTAGCCTTCCTTGACACATTTAAAGCTGATTGTTCCTTACAGTCACTTTCATTAAGTGAAGCAATTTGTATTGATGTGTGGAATTGCAAAACTTTCCATCAGATGTAAAAATAGCTCAAGCTCCATTAACACTTAGAAAAGGAAGAATCAACTAACTACTGTTGCCAAGGCAAATATTAGGCAGTAAGCTTTAGGCAAACCAAGAACAGGATGTAAGGTATTCACATTTGATAAAATACATTTCTCTGCCTTTGGGGCATTTTGTTAGGCCAGACACCTGATTATACAATAAGAACTTGCAATTCAGTGATAGCATTCCTGTTTCGTTCTATACAATAAGAACTTGCAATTCAGTGATAGCATTCCTGTTTCGTTCCTGTTGGAATAGAAGAGCTTCAACTTTTTTTTTTCTTGTTTTCATTTGCAGAATGAGATTAATGAAATTTGAGACCTACCTTCCTTTAAAAGGGATCCATGGTCTGATATGGGTATAGTATCAATAATTTATAAAGAATTCTTATAATTCAACAATAAAAAGACAATTTTTAAATGGGCAAAAGATTTTAGCAGACATTTCTCCAAAGAAGACGTACAAATATCCAAAAAGCACATGAAAAGATGTCATCATCATTGATCATTAGTGAAATGTAAATCAAAACCGCAATGTAATACCACTTTATACCCACTAGGATCGCTATCATTTTTTAAAAAAGGAAGTGTCAGTGAAGATGTGGAGAAACAGGAACCTTCATATACTGCTGCTGGGAATGTTTGTTAGTTCAGCCAATGTAGAGAATGGTTTGGTGGTTTCTCAAAAGTTAAACATAGAATTGCCATGTGACCCAGCAGTTCTACTCCTGTACCCCAAATAACTGAAAGCATATGTCAACACAGAAATTTGTACACAAATGTTTATAGCAGCATTATTCCTAATACCTAAGGTGCAAAAAACCCAAATCTTCATCAGTAGATGAATTAATAAGCACATTTTGGTACATACATACACTAAAATATTATTTAACTCTAAAAAGGAACGAAGCAGTGATGATGCTTCAGCTTGGATGAACCTTGAAAACATCAAGCTAAATGAAAGAAGTTGGTCACAGAGGTCTTATGTTGTATGATTCTTTCTATATAATGTATCCAGAATAGATAAATTCAGATAGACAAAAAGCAACTTAGAGGTCACTAGGGGATGGGGCATGGAGAAAAAGGAGTGATTATTTAAATGGGTATGAGGGTTGGACATGGTGGCTCACGCCTATATTCCCAGCACTTTGGGAGGCCGAGGTGGGCAGATCACCTGAGGTCAGTACTTCGAGACCAGCCTGTCCAACATGGTAAAACCCCATCTACAAAAAATCCAAAAATTAGCCAGGAATGGTGGCAGGCATCTGTAATTACAGCTACTCAGAAGGCTGAGGCAGGAGAATTGCTTGAACCCAGGAGGCAAAGGTTGCAGAGAGCCAAGATTGCACCATTGCACTCTAGCCTGGACGACAGAGCAAGACTCCATCTCAAAAAATAAAAATAAAATAAAAATAAATAAAGTAAATAAATAAATGGGTATGGAATGCTTTTATCAGGTGATAAAGTTTTGCTATTAAAGAATGCTGGTGGTTGCACAACATTGAATACACTAAATATAAATACTGCTGTATTGTATACTTTAAAATGGTTAATTTTATATTATGCAAATTTCACCTCAGTTTTTTAAAAAAGGGATTCATAAGGTATATTTACTTTTTGTGCTTCCCAGAGCCAAAATTTTTTTTTGGAGACGGTGTCAGTCTCACTGTGTCACCCAGGCTGGAATGCAGTGGCGCGATCTTGGCTCACTGCAACCTCTTCCTCCCAGGTTCAAGCAATTCTCCTGCCTCAGCCTCCTGAGTAGCTGGGATTACAGGCAAACACCACCACACCCGGCTAATTTTTATATTTTTAGTAGAGACGGGTTTCACCATGTTGGTCAGTCTGGTCTCGAACTCCTGACCTCAGGTGATCTGCCTGCCTCGGCCTCCCGAAGTGCTGGGATTACAGGTGTAAGCCACCACGGCCGGCCAGAATTTCATTCCTTTTTGAGGCTGAATAATATTCCACTGTGTATATATACCACAGTTTGTTTATCCATTCATCTGTTGATATACATTTGGGTTATTTCCATCTTTTGGCTGTCGTGAGTAGTGCTTCTGGAAACATGCTTATACATGTATTTGAGTCCCTTTTTCAATTCTCTTGGGCATATACCTAGGAGTAGAATTGCTGGTCATATGATAATTCTATGTTTAACTTTTTGAGGAACTGCCAAACTGTTTTTCACAGTGACTGAGTCATTTTACCTTCCTAGCAACAATGTATGTGGGTTCCAATTTCTGCACATCCTGGCCAGCACTTGTCATTTTCCATTACTTTGATTATAGACAGTTTAGTGGGTGTGATATGGTAACTCACAGTGGTTTTGATTTGCATTTCCCTAAGTGACTAATAATGTTCATGTGCTTGTTAGCCAGTTCTGCTTGTTAGCCATTTGTATTTCTGCCTTGGAGAAAAAGTCTATTCAAGTCCTTTTGTCTGTTTTTGTTTTTGTTTCTTTGTTTGTTTGTTTTTTGAGACAGAGTCTCACTTTGTCACCCAGGCTGGAGTACAATGGTGTGATCTTGGCTCACAGCAACCTCTGCCTCCCGGGTTTAAGCGATTCTCTTGTCTCAGCCTCCCGAGTATGTGGGATTACAGGCGCCTGCCACCGCACCCAGCTAATTTTTATATTTTTAGTAGAGATGGCATTTCACCATATTGGTCAGGCTGGTCTTGAACTCCTGACCTCAAGTGATCAGCCTGCCTCAGCCTCCCAAAATGTTGGGATTACAGGCGTGAGCCACCGTGCCTGGCCCCGCTTCCCATTTTAAAATTAGGTTCAACTGGGTTCTGTAGCTCACACCCATAATCCCAGCTATGCAGGAGGCTGAGGCAGGAGGATCACTTGAGCTAGGAGTTTGAGGTTACAGTATGCTGTGATTGTGCCACTGCAGTCCAGCCTGGGTGACAGAGCAAGACCTAGTCTCTTAAAAAATAAAAAAAAATTGGGCTGGGCGCGGTGACTCACGCCTGTAATCCCAACATTTTGGGAGGCCGAGGAGGGCGGATCATGAGGTCAGGAGATTGAGACCATCCTGGCTAAAACAGTGAAACCCCATCTCTACTA
The DNA here is from genome assembly GCF_003255815.1 of Theropithecus gelada. Classification (NCBI taxonomy): domain Eukaryota; kingdom Metazoa; phylum Chordata; class Mammalia; order Primates; family Cercopithecidae; genus Theropithecus; species Theropithecus gelada. The sequence continues at coordinate 61,818,916 of NC_037677.1, forward strand.
AAAATACAAAAAAATTAGCTGCGCATGGTGGTGGGCGCCTGTAGTCCCAGCTACTCAGGAGGCGGAGGCGGGAGAATGGCATGAACCCGGGAGGCGGAGTTTGCAATGAGCCAAGATCGCACCACTGCCCTCCAGCCTGGGCAACAGAGCAAGACTGTCTCAAAAATAAATAAATAAATAAATATAAATAAAAAAAGGAAAATATTAGATTGTATATTCGTTGTTGAACTGGAAGAGTTCTTTGTATATTCTGGATACTAGACCCTTATCAGGTAAATTACTTGCAAATATTTCTGCCATTCTGTAGGCTTCTTTTCACTTTCCTGATAGTGTTCTTGATGCACAAAAGTTTTTTAATTTGATGAAGTCCAGTTTATTTCTTTTGTCGTCCATGTTTTTGGTGTCATATCTGAGAATCCATTGCCGAATTCCAGGTCATGATCTATTTTGTGTTAATTTTTTTATATGGTAGGAGGTTGTAGTCTATCTTTATTCTTTTGCATGTGGGTATTCTATTGTTCCAGCATCATTTATTGAGGAGATTGTCTCTATTGAATGGTCTTGCCACCTTGTAGAAAATCGCTTGGCTGTAGGTGTGTGGGTGTATTTCTGGGGACTCAATTTTATTCTTGCCATTTGCCTTTGTAAGGGCAGAGTTTCTTGTTTTTCTCCCTTTGATAACAGGATCATGGGGTTGACAGCAGCATTTTCCAGAATCCTAAAAAGCTTCATCTCACTATTGGGATGTTGGTGCTTTTGAGTGAGGAAGAGATCCAGCAGACATGTGAGATGCTGCAGAAGTGTAAAGAGGAATTCATTAAGTGAGTAATCCTCAGGGATGGGGTTGGGTGGTCTACCTGGGCTGGCTTCTTTTTGGTGTTACAGACTTTTTTTTGAACTAGAGGGTGTACGACATGGGAAGGATTCATGCGATTTGATGGAGCCCACTCAGGTAATCTAGGCTAACCTCTCATATCAGAATCTGTAGCCTTAATCACATCTACAAAAGTCTCTTTGCCATGTAAGATAGAATATTTATAAATTGCAGAGAGTGGGACATCAACATCTCTGGGGGTCATTATTCTGTCTACTACAGTAACCCAAACATTATAACACGATTCTCTGGAAAGTCTTCATTATATTTTAGAAACACTGACTTTCTTTTCTTTTTTTTTGAGACAGAGTCTTGCTCTGTCGCCCAGGCTGGAGTGAAGTGGCACAGTCTTGGCTCACTGCAAGCTCCGGGTTCACGCCATTCTCCTGCCTCAGCCTCCCGAATAGCTGGGACTACAGGCACCCGCCACCACACCCGGCTAATTTTTTGTATTTTTAGTAGAGACGGGATTTCACTGTGTTAGCTAGGATGGTCTTGATCTTCTGACCTTGTGATCCGCCTGCCTCAGCCTCCCAAAGTGCTGGGATTACAGGCGTGAGCCACTGCACCCAGCCTCTTTCTTTTTTTTTTTTTTTTGGTCAGTACAAATAATTTTATTTGATTCAGCAAGAATTTAAAAAGATAAAGCCTTTTAAAATTATTATTATTATTTTATTTATTTATTTATTTATTTTTAGAGACAGAGTCTTGCTCTGTTGCCCAGACTAGTCTCAAACTCCTGGTCTCAAGCAACCTTCCTGCTTCGGCCTCCAAAAGTGCTAGGATTACAGGTGTGAGCTGCCATGTCCAGCCAGTTCAAAAAGGATACCAGAAATAGTCTAAGCAATCTGTTTTGACTCAGGGAAAGCATTACTGTTCTGAGGGCAGAGTTGTTACTCTTTTTTACTGTAAAATTTTAATTTACACATACATCTGACATAACAGCTTTATTTCAAAGAACCATATCTTCCCGTATTTCCCTTTACTTTCTTCCTTTTACTTAAGACTGACAAAGGAGAGCAATGTGAAAGCCAATTCACTCAAATAGTTTTTTTATTCCATTCTTGTAGGCAGGCCCCATGCTATTCTAACATGGCCTTATAGAAATGGTTTACCTGGTTCATTGGATAGAACAAGGTAAAAGGATCTAAAATTTTTCTCTAGTTATGTCGTATATGAAACTGTGTAGCTGGGTGTGGTGGCTCACACTTGTAATCTCAGCACTTTGGGAGGCCGACGCGGGCGGATCACGAGGTCAGGAGATCGAGACCATCCTGGCTAACGCGGTGAAACCCTGCCTCTACTAAACTGCAAAAAATTAGCCGGGCATGGTGGCAGGTGCCTGTCGTCCCAGCTACTTGGGAGGCTGAGGCAGGAGAATGGCGTGAACCCAGGAGGCGGAGCTTGCAGTGAGCTGAGATGGCGCCTCTGCACTCAAGCCTGGGCGACAGAGCGAGACTCCATCTCAAAAAAAAAAAAAAAAGAAAAAAAAGAAAAGAAACTGTGTAATATAAACACTTTATGGGCCAGTTATCCTTTTCCACTAATTGTTTTAAAGATAAACTATTTTTCTTGAGCAAGATCATAATCTGATAGGGTTTGCAGTCTCCTATCCTTTCTGAATCTGAGAGAGCAAAAACACTTCTTGTCATGTTCTTTGCTCAGTAACAGACATACCTGTTTTCTTTAGATCTTACCTGAAATGCAAAATAATTTGGTGTTTGTCATTAGATACTTGCCGTTTCCCTTGTATAAAGCAAAACATTATGCTTTATTTTACAAAGTAGGGCAGTTTTACCTGGTTTAAGGATCAATTCTGATACTTTAACTTGTTTCCAGTTTACTTTTTGCTAAACTAAACTGAAAGCTGCTGCATTTCCTTGGCTGCCATTGGGATAATCTTGCTAAAAAAAAATTTAAAGGTAGATAAAATATTTGTTTAGAGAAGTATTTGTTCTTTTTACCTTTTGAAAATCAGGTCACAGGTTTTTAATCACTGAAGCTTTATCCTAATCTGTGGGAAGATTTAGCTGAGTTCCTCCCTTTTATGTCTCTTGGTGCCTTTTGTGACTAAATGCCAAATCGGAGCCCTTTAAGCATGTCAGAGTTAGTGTGCCTAGGGAATAAAGAGCAGTCTTAATAGTTCCTCAGAATTTTTGACATGACAGTATGAAAACAGTAATTGTAGTTTTTCAAATTCAGCAAAGCTTTTGAAATAGGACAAAGTTACCCTGCCAAAAATCTGCAGTGCATGCAAAAATTTGTTTAAAGATGCTCTTTTTAAAAAGCTGGAAAGATGTGGAACCAGCGAGTAAAATAAAGCAAGCCTCCCCAACCTTCTTCTAATTTCCCCCGTCACATGCATTTGTTTAAAAAGTGCAAAACCGATTTACTTCTGAGAAGAGACTACTTCTTAAAAAAACAAAAAGGGTACTTCTGTTAAAGCTCTGGTAAGTAAATCAGTAAATTGGATCATTGAATTTTTTCTTGCTCTTTGACCTTAATCTTTGTGCTTGGTATATACTTAGAAAAAAAAATTGTAAATAATGGCATTTCTAACCTGAACCTTTTATGGTGTAGTGGTCCCAAATTAAAATATGAAAGGAAAACACTGAAAAATGAACAGACCTGTACATAGTGTGCTGTAGTTTAATTTGATGGTTTTTAAAATTGAAGGATTGAAATAAATGTGGCTATATTGGAATTTGATTTAAACTGTGGTGCTATATGGCTATATTAAAGAAATGAGTAGTTGAGTATTCGTTTTAAATTTGGGGGTAGTTTTTTAATTTGAAGGATGCTATAAGACCAAAAACAGGATTTTTGTTTCAGTTTTTCAGCGAAAGGCTTATGTAGCTCTATAGATTTTGAATGAATTATTCAGTGTTTAGTAAATTCGGAAGCTCCGGCTGTGTCCCTGTTGACTTTTCTTTGTGAGATGTAGGACACAGACCGTGCACTGGCTCTGAGTATGGAGTCTGACAGATGTGCAGCTCTTCTTCAGTCCCAGCAGCACCCTCCTGTGCCTCAGTTTTCCCAGCAGGTCTGACGTCAAACCACAGAAGTTTAAAGGGACTAGAAAGAGGAGAGAAAATACCCATGAACAAACGTTAATGCCTGATTATTGCCTCACGTGGCATCAGTTGGAAAGTAATTTGCTTACTGGTGTCCCAGATGTAATTGTTTGGCCACCAAGACAAAGTGTTTATCGGGCAAACCATTGGATTTCTATCCTGCTCTTTAATCTCCCTCTTGATAAATCTTAGGGGTAGGTTGAAAGAGTTTGTGTTTCTGCTCATAAAGCAGGCTTTGGATCCTGTTTCGTTGTTTCTAACTTTTTTTTGTTCTTAGTACCCCATCTAATTCCAAGTATTTGAGGTAGTTAAGAGGACATGTATACAAAAGAAATGTTACAGTCAGAGATTTAGAAACCATAAGGATGGTATAGGGAGAAAATTGTACCTGAAAATCAAGGTAAGATACTAATTGTACTTGAGCATTAAAGTTTGGTACTATTTTCTGACACCAGTGTACTTGAACTAAATTACAAAAAGAAGTACACCACTTACTATAGTTCTTGTCTGATAAAAAGCAGTATGACAATTTTTTTTTATAGTTTAAAAAAGTTTTCAGTTGTGGTAAAATACAGCATAAAATTTGCCATCATAACCATTTTAAGTGCACAGTTCAGTAGTGTTAAGTACACTCAGGCTGTTGTGCAGCCAACCCCAGTATAACAGTTTTTTCAGGAGAATAACCTTTTCTGGTTCTCAGTCTGTCAAAAGTTTGTCATGTAAATCTTAATAAAGAATGCTAAATGATGATGGACAGTGTCTTTAACAGGAATTTTGCAGAAGATAAAAACATTGTTCTTATGGGTCTTTCTTCTGTTGACCCTAGAAATTGCAGATGTAACATTAAATATAACCCATTAAAAACATTTTAGTGGGAATCTAAGCCAATGGTGTGATGCTTTCTGGTGATTTAACTATGCAGGGTGAGAGCTTTAGAAATGGTGGGGGATGTATATTTAGTGTGAAACTTTTCTTCAAACAGACTTTTTTGACTTCACTTTGATAGGATTCAGTGGCAATCTTTCAAATTGAATTCTTTGGCTAGTGCTTGGAATGGAGATATATTGTGTATTGATTGAAGCTACATACCTCAGATGACAGTTCAGAGCTTGGCTTGTGTTTTGAAATGTTTCACTTCTTATTAGAGGTGGCTAAAGGAAGACTTATTATGATCAGGGCTGTAATTTTTCTTAATTAGAAAAAGTATCTGGGCCAGGCGCAGTGACTCAGGCCTGTAACCCAAGCACTTTGGGAGGCCAAGCTGGGAGGATTGCTTGAGCCCAGGAGTTTGAGACCACATTGGGCAACATGGAAAGAAAAGTATCTGCCTAAAATAGTTGAGTTACTAATTTCGTACTGAGAAAAGTTTTGGTCTTATACAATAATAAGGCCTTGAAGTGTTAAGGGAATCTTTACTATTAGGATTCCTAGGCTACAAAGCATCCCCATGACCTGGGTTCAATGTCAAGACAACTTTTTTTCCAGCTGTCTTTCGATTGATCCTAAAATCTCTTTTTTTTTCTTTTTTTTTTTTTTTGAGACCGAGTCTCATTCTGTCACCCAGGCTGGAGTACAGTGGCGAAATCTCTGCTCACTGCAAGCTCCACCCCCTGGGTTCATGCCATTCTCCTGCCTCAGCCTCCCGAGTAGCTATAGGTGCCCGCCACCACGCCTGGCTAGTTTTTTGTATATTTAGTAGAGACGGGATTTCACCGTGTTTTTCCATGTTAACCAGAATGGTCTCGATCTCCTGACCTCGTGATCCACCCGCCTTAGCCTCCCAAAGTGCTGGGATTACAGGTGTGAGCCACTGCGTCCGGCCTGATCCTTTTGTTTTTAAGGCACCACCACATTTTTACTTAATGACAATATAGCATGTATATTATGCTGTTCTTGCATTATTGCTATAAAGAAATACCAGTGACTGGGTAACTTATAAAGAAAAGAAGTTTAATTGGCTCACAGTTCTGCAGGTTTGCAAGAAGCATGCTTGGCTCCTGGGGAGGCCTCAGGAAGCTTCATTTATGGCAGAAGGTAAAGGGGATCAAGCATGTCACACGGCAAAAGCAGGAACAAGCAACAGAGAGTGGCAGGGGAGGTACCATACACTTTGAAACAAGTAGATTTTGTGCGAACTCAGAGTGAGAGCTCATTTATCACCAAGGGGTGTCCCAAGCCATTGACGAGGTCTGTCCCCATGATCCCAACACTTCCCACTAGGCCCCACCCCCAACATTAGGGATTACAATTCAACAGGAGATTTGTGCAGGGACACATATTCAACTAATATATCAGCCTGTGACCATATTCTTCTCAAAATTGTCCAGAACAGCTTCCCCCTTAAAACGTCCATTTAATGTTTACCAGAGATTTATTGAACACCCATTTTGTATAAGGCATGGTGTCAGATTTTGAGGATATAGATGTGGATAAGATGGAGAAAGTGCCTATCCTCCTGGGGTTTGGAGAAGACTGTGCAGTGAGCTGATTTTTAATTGGGTTTCAGCATGGCACAACAAGACCTTTTCTGGTTGGAGTACAAGTTTCTTTAATAAGGGGCCCAGGAAGAAAACAGGATGATGGAGCTTTACTTAACACAAAGGTAATACATGTTAACTTTAGGAAAGCCAGTAATTATAGATACACAAAAATAAAATATCACTTGTAATCTTACCACTTAAAAATAATTACCATTAACATTTTGGATACGTATATGTATGTTTTTCCTTTGATGTGTAATTTACTTACAGTAAAAATGCACAGATCTTAGGTGTAGTTGATGAGCTTTGACAAAATGTCTATACCTGTGCAACCTCACCCAAATCAAGACGTGGAACATTGCCATCACCCCATGAGGGTCCCTCATGCCTTTTTCCAGTGACTTCACTTCTCCCAGAAGCAACCTCTGTTCTGATTTCTATTGCATAGATTTGGTTGGTTTGTTTTTTAATGTCCTCAAATAGAATTATTCAGTATATACACTTTTGTTTTGGTTTATTTTGGATATTTTTAAAAATTTTAACTTGTTAATGGATAATACATTTACATAGTTCAAAAATTTAAAGTTGCAAAGGATATGCAGTGCAGTTTCTCTACCACTGAAATTCATCAACCACCTACTTTCCTCTCTAGAGGCAACCAGTGTGTCACTTTCTCTGTATCCTTCCAGGGATTTTATAGATGTGTAAACAAATATATATAACATATATTTTTTCTTACCTCCATCTTTTGTACAAGTAGCATAGCATGCACATTGTTGTAGACCTTTTTTAAAACTTAGAAATATAATTTATTATATCAGTTTTATATATTATTTTATATGTTTTTAATCAGTTTTTTATATCTTTTTATATCAGTACCTAAAAGCTTCCTTAGTCACATGTATAGTTTATTTATTGCTCATAGTATTATAGTTTATCTAATCAGTACCATGTTACTTGACTTTTAGTCTGTTGCCAATCTTTTGATACTCGAAACAAAACTTTATGCCTCATTTAAAACCCTATGCATAGGCCAAGTGCAGTGGCTCACACCCATAACCCCAGCACTTTGGGAGGCCAAGGCAGTCTGATGGCTTCAGCCCAGGAGTTCGAGACCAGCCTGGGCAACATGGCAAAACCCAGTCTCTACTAAAAATACAAAAATTAGCCGGACATGGTGGCACACGTTTGTAATTCCAGCTACTTGGGAGGCTGAGGCACAAGAATCGCTTGAACCTGGGAGGTGGAGGTTGCAATGAGCCAAGATCACGTCACTGCACTCTAGCCTGAGTGACAGAGTGTGACCCTGTCTCAAAAACAAAAACCCTATGCATAAATTATTTCTCATAAATATGAGTCTATTCTTACTGCATCATGCTAAGAGGCACATATTTGTCTGGTTGTTTCTTTTACTGTTAATATTCAGCTTGGTCAGTTGGTTCAGGTGTGGTCATGACCATTGTTTATAGAGCTCCTCTTTAGAGAGGTCACTTTATATTTCCCCCAGCCTTTTGCCCAAGTTTTTAGCAGCCATTGGTGATCATTGTCAAGATCTATTATTATTATTATTATTATTATTATTTTTGAGATGGAGTCTCACTCTGTCGCCCCGGCTGGAGTGCAGTGACATTATCTTGGCTCACTGCAAGCTCCGCCTCCTGGGTTCACACCATTCTCCTGCCTCAGCCTCCGGAGTAGCTGGGACGTCAGGCACCCGCTGCCACACCTGGCTATTTTTTTGTATTTTTAGTAGAGATGGGGTTTCACTGTATTAGTCAGGATGGTCTCGATCTCCTGACCTCATGATCCACCCGCCTTGGCCTCCCAAAGTGCTGGGATTATAGGCATGAGCCACCGCGCCCGGCTGAGATCTATTATTTTATCAGGGGTTGCAAGATTCTAATTTCATTGTTCTTTCTGCATTTACTAGTTTTGGAGTTCTTCTGTAAAGGAGAACTTTCTTTATCAACAGTTACACAAGTTGATGTGTAACTGAATTCATAATTGTTTCCTTAGGATGGGCTCCTGGAAATGGAATTGCTTGGGGAAAGGGTTTTTATTGAAGAAGACTTCTCATAAATATTGACAGATTGCTTGTAAAGATGTGATATCAGGCTGAGGGCAGTGGGTCATGCCTGTAATCCCAGTACTTTGGGAGTCCGAGGCGGGAGGATCACCTGAGGACGAGAGTTCAAGACCACCCTGGCCAATATAGTGAGACCCCATCTCTACTAAAAATACAAAAATTAGCTTGGTGTGGTGGCAAGCACCTGTAGTGCCAGCTACTCAGGAGGCTGAGACAGGAGAATCACTTGAACCTAGGAGGCGGAGGTTGCAATCCGAGATTGTGCCATTGCACTCCAGCCTGGGCGACTAGCAAAACTGTCTCAAAAAAAAAAAAAAAAAAAAAAGGCCAGGCGAGGTGACTCACACCTATAATCCCAGCACTTTGGGAGGCTGAGGCAGGCAGATCACAAGGTCAGGAGATCAAGACCATCCTGGCTAACATGGTGAAACCTTGTCTCTACTAAAAATACAAAATAATTAGCTGGGCGTTGTGGCGGGTGCCTGTAGTCCCAGCTACTTGGGAGGCTGTGGCAGGAGAATGACATGAACCCGGGAGGTGGAGGTTGCAGTAAGCCAGGATCGTGCCACTGCACTCCAGCCTGGGCAATAGAGCGAGACTCCATCTCAAAACAAAACAAACCAACCAAACAAACAAAAAAATAAATAAAGATGTGATATCAGTTTACACCTCCACCTTTGTTATATGAGTGAAACGCTGTTTGTAACTTGTTGAAATAGTAGAGATGGGCACCTGAGAGATGAGCCAAGATAGTAAATGTCTTTATGGATCAGAACTGTCATCTCTTGACTTTCTCTATGAGACCGTGCTAATAAACTGGTATTGGGATAAATATAGTGTGACATTGGAAATACTTTCCAGTGTTTTCCAATTTGTGTGCATTGAAAATTTACTAATTTTGAAATTAGAAGGGCAATTAGATAATGTTAGGGAAAAAACACAACTACTATGTTACTACTATGTACATATGTAAGTAACATACATATTTGACTATGTATATTAACCATGTTTCAAAATATAATAGCCCTCTTAGCTTAAACAGTTACAGATATCTTAATGCTTTTTCCTTTGCAGTGACATTTCTGGGGGTAAACCCCTAGAAGTGGAGATGGCAGGGATAGAATACATGAATGATGATCCTGGCATGGTGGATGTTCTTTACGCCAAAGTCCATATGAAAGATGGCTCCAACAGGTATGTTTCTGGAATGCTTCTTTGTTTCAATCAAGAGGTACCTAAAATCATCCCCAAAAGTTTGATTAATTTTGATTCCTTTTCTTTGAGTTCTTATTGTAAAGAACATGTTAATTATTTCTCTCTCTCTCTTTCTTTCTTTTTTTTTTAAATAATCTCTTGGAAGAGGAATTTGTTGTAGGAAAAAGTATCATACTTTAAGTCTGACTTTTAGGATGGGGGTCTTACTATGATCAAGCTGATCTCAGCGTCCTGGGCTCCAGGGATCCTTCTGCTTCAGCCTCCCAAGTGGCTGTGACTATAGGTGCGCACCCTGCACCAGGCTAATCTGGTAGCTGCTGAGTTACTTGGGTAACGGGTGTTGATAGTTAGTCTTTGTGGAACTCAGTGGTTCCTTTTGTGTTTTCCAGGATAAGAGGCAGGAAGGATGGCATTTTAGAATATGAGTTTCAAACGTGATGTAATGCGGTTGTAGTGGATACCGGGACAAAATGGGGATGAAAACTTTACCAACTTCATAGGGTTATTAATCTTAATTTTGGCTGGGCATGGTGGCTAATGCCTGTAATCCTAGCACTTTGGGAGGCTGAGGTGGGTGGATTGCTTGAGCCCAGGAGTTCAAGACCGGCCTGGGCAACAGAGTGAAAGAAGCTCTCTATAAAAAGAAAAACAAAAAAACAAACCAAAAACAAAATTAGCCAGACATGATGGTGTACACCTGTAGTTTTAGCTGCTCGGGAGGCTGAGATGGGAGGATCACCTGAGCCTGAGGAGGTCAAGGCTGCAGTAAGCCGTGATCACACCACTGCACTCCAGCCTGGGCAACAGAGCGAGACCCTGCCTCCAAAAAAAAAAAAAAAAAAAAAAAAAAATTGGCTGGGTGCAGTGGCTCACGCCTGTAATCCCAGCACTTTGGGAGACTGAGGTGGGTGGATCATGAGTTCAGGAAATGGAATTTACCCTGGCTAACATGGTGAAAACCCATCTCTACTAAAAAAATACAAAAAATTAGCCAGGCGTGGTGGCGTGCGCCTGTAGTCCCAGCTACTCAGGAGACTGAGGCAGGAGAATCACTTGAACCAGGGAGGTGGAGGTTGCAGTGAGCCGAGATCGCGCCACCGCACTCCAGCCTGGCAACAGAACGAGACTCCATCTCAAAAAAAAAAAAAAATTAAAAAGATTAAATTACTTAAAATGCTTAAAATAGTGCTTGGCACACGCTTACATTATCAAAACATCAAAAAATGTTTACTTTTTTTTTATTATACTTTTTAAAGTTCTAGGGTACATGTACACAATGTTCAGGTTTGTTACGTATGTATACATGTGCCGTGTTGGTTTGCTGCACCCATTAACTTGTCATTTACATTAGGTATTTCTCCTAATGCTATCCCTCCCCCAACCCCCCACCCCATGACAGACCCCGGTGTGTGATGTTCCCTGCCCTGTGTCCCAAATGTTCTCACTGTTCAATTCCCACCTATGAGTGAGAACACGCGGTGTTTGGTTTTCTGTCCTTGCGATAGTTTGCTCAGAATAATGGTTTCCAGCTTCATCCATGTCCCTACAAAGGATATGACCTCATCTTCTTTTTTAAGGCTGCATAGTATTCCATGGTGTATATGTGCCACATTTTTTTAATCCAGTCTATCATTGATGGACATTTGGGTTGGTTCCAAGTCTTTGCTATTGTGAATAGTGCTGCAATAAACATACGTGTGCATATGTCTTTATAGTAGCATGATTTATAATCCTTTGGGTGTATACCCAGTAATGGGGTCACTGGGTCAAATGGTATTTCTAGTTCTAGATCCTTGAGGAATCGCCACACTGTCTTCCACAATGGTTGAACTAGTTTACACTCCCACCAACAGTGTAAAAATGTTCCTGTTTCTCCACATCCTCTCCAGCACCTGTTGTTTCCTGACTTTTTAATGGTCACCATTCTAACTGGTGGGAGATGGTCTCTCATTGTGGTTTTGATTTGTGTTTCTTTGATGGCCAGTGATGATGAGCATTTTTTCATGTGTCTGTTGGCTGCATAAATGTTTTCTTTTGAAAAGTGTTCATATCTTTTGCCCATTTTTTGATGGAGTTGTTTGATTTTTTTTCTTGTAAATTTGTCTAAGTTCTTTGTAAATTCTGGGTATTAGCCCTTTGTCAGATGGGTAGATTGCAAAAATTTTCTCTCATTCTGTAGGTTGCAAATGTTTACTCTTTTTAATTTTTGTTATTACCACACCTACGTCCCTCCCAGCGATTCTCAGTCTGCAGTTGAGGCGATTTCTAAGGCTGGCCTTGGCATCCAGAGCCATTTCCAGTGTTAATGTCATTTATTAGTTGAATCGAAGCCTTTGGTGAACAGAGAAGCCCCACATGCATTGGAAATTTGTTTTTGTGTGGTCTTTTTATTTAGGGCAGGGTAGAAGAAGGTTCACACTGAGCCAGAAACCTAGAGAAAATCTGATTCTCTAGGCAGGCTCCCACATTTATTTGCTTTATTTGATGGTGAAACGTTATCTCTACTAAAAATACAAAAATTAGCTGGGCATGGTGTCGGGTCCCTGTAATCCCAGCTACTCGGGAGGCTGAAGCAGACAATTGCTTGAACCCAGGAGGCGGAGGTTGCAGTGAGCATAGATCACGGGTGGGCAACAGAGTGAGACTGTTTAAAAAAAAAAAGAAAGAAAAGAAAAGAATGCATTATTAGCAATAGAGAAGGCTGTTATATATGATAAAGGGTTCATTTTACCAGGAAGATACAACAGTTCTAAACCTGTATGAGCCTAATAGAACAGCCTCAAAGTAGATTAAGTGAAATTTGTATAGTTAATTTTTTATTAGGGAAAAACTGAGAAATCCTTCATCATAGGAGGAGATTGCAACCTATTTCTCAATTATTGGTAGATCAAGCAGATATAAAATCAGTAAAGATACAGAATATTTTAACCATGAACAAGTTTCATCTAATAGTCATCTCTGGAATTATATGCCCAGTAATTAGAGAATTCATATTCTTTTCAGGCACATGGAACAGTAGAAAAAAATTGATTACATACTAGATCATAAAGTAAGGCTTAATACATTTTAATGAGTTGGTATCTTACATATTATACTTTCTGACCAGAGATAAAACAAGGTTACCTGCAGTTACCAAGTTATTAGGAAATAATAAGGGAGTTTGAGGCGTGGTGGCATGCATCTGTAATTCCAGCTACTTGAGAGGCTGAGACTGGAGAGTTGCTTGAGCCCAGGGGTTTGAGGCCAGTCTGAGCAACAGCGAGACCCTGTCTCTTAAAAAAAAAAAAAAAAAAAAAAAAAAAGAGCGAGTTTAGTAAGGTGATTGACTATAAAATCAGTCTAATAAAATCATTTGGTTTTCTGTATACCAGCAGCAAACAGAAAGCAGCATCATTTAAAGTAAAACACATTTATAGTAGCAACAAAAATTTTAAGGAAAGTAGGAATAAATATGACAAAACACATTTAATACCTATTTTTTTTTTTTTTTCCTGAGACGGAGTCTCACTCTGTCACCCAGGCTGAAGTGCAGTGGCACCATCTCTGCTCACTGCAAGCTTCACCTCCTGGGTTCACGCCATTCTCCTGCCTTGGCCTCCCGAGTAGCTGAGACTACAGGTGCCTACCACCATGGCCGGCTTATTTTTTGTATTTTTAGTAGAGGTGGGGTTTCACTGTGTTAGCCAGGATGGTCTCAATCTCCTGACCTCGTGATCCACCCGCCTCAGCCCTCCCAAAGTGCTGGGATTACAGGCGTGAGTCACCGTGCCCAGCCCATTTAATACCTTTTTGCAGGAAATTATAAATAAATTGAGAGACTATATAAATTGTATGCAGGTGTATACTACATGTGTAATGGAAACGAAGTATCAGGAACAGGATGGGGAAGTATTTAAAAGCCACTGCACTCCAGCCTGGGCAACAAGAGTGAAACTCCATCTCAAAAAAAAAAAAAAAAAAAAAAAGCCACTACTGTAGTCCAGCTAAGAAGCAAAGAAGGCCTGAACTAGAGTAGTAGCAACGAGAATCACGTGGTTGCAAGAATAGTGAGATCTGGCCGGGTGCAGTGCCTCACACCTGTAATCCCAGCACTTTGGGAGGCTGAGGCGGACCGATCACCAGAGGTCAGGAGTTCAAGACCAGCCTGGCCAACATGGTGAAACCCCGTCTATATGAAAACCAAAAATTAGCCGGGCATGGTGATACATGCCTGTAATCCCGGCTCCTCTGGAGGCTGTGGCAAGAGAATTGTCTGAGCCTGGGAGGTGGAGGTTGCAGTGAGCTGAGATTGCACCACTGCACTCAAGCCTGGGCAACTGAGGAAGACTCTGTCTCTCCGAAAAAAAAAAAAAAAAAATCTGCTGGATTTGGCAATTTTCTGAAAGTAGAGGGTAAGAATAAGATGAATATGAACTCTTATGACTAAGCTGGTTCCTCTCAGGAATGCAAAGATGAATTAGGAACAGAAAATCTAATACTATCCTACTAAATGGGTCAAATTAAAAAATAATATCTAAGTACATGACTAAAAGACTTTGGATAAAATTTAATATTTTTAAAAACAACTTTCAAAAAATAAAAATAGATGTTGTCTAATATGTCTGTTTTAAATTAGCAATCATATTGAACAGTAATATACTAGGTTTATTCCCATTACAATCAGAAAACACGATTGCCTACATTTATCATTAATATTAAACTCATTGTTCTGAAAGTTTTGGCTAATACCCCAGCTACAGAGACAATTTTTAAAAGTACATAGGTGTTGTGTGGGAAAATGTTTTTAAAAGACCAAATGGTCATTATTTGCAAATAAATAGCATTCTACTAAAAATACTTGTAAAAGCTTTAACATTGATAAGAGATCAGTAAAAGGGCTAACAAGCAGTCAGACAAAAGATAAATATCAAAAAATAGTTTAGTACCTACAAACTGGTACCAGGCATTGTACCAGATACCATAAGGGAAACAAAAATGGGTACAATGGCCCTTATCTTAGGGAGCTTAAATCTATTCAATAATTCATCTGTTACAAGGAAGGGTAATTTTAAAAATAGAAGAAAACTAGGTAGATGTTTGTTAAGAGGTATGAGGTCATTGCTGGTAAAAGTATAAATTAATATAAGCTTTCTTTTTTTTTTTTTTTTTTTTGAGACTGAGTCTGGCTCTGTCGCCCAGGCTGGAGTGCGGTGGCCGGATCTCAGCTCACTGCAAGCTCCGCTTCCCGGGTTCACGCCATTCTCCTGCCTCAGCCTCCCGAGTAGCTGGGACCACAGGCGCCCGCCACTTCGCCCGGCTAGTTTTTGTATTTTTTAGTAGAGACGGGGTTTCACCGTGTTAGCCAGGATGGTCTCGATCTCCTGACCTCGTGATCCGCCCGTCTCGGCCTCCCAAAGTGCTGGGATTACAGGCTTGAGCCACCGCGCCCGGCTAATATAAGCTTTCTAGAGAGCATGTTGGCCTTTTACTCCCGGTATTTTGTTTTATATTTCTTAGACTTGCTGATTCTTCCTGTAGAAATTTATCCAATGGAATTAATCAGAAATATGTACAAATATATGGATTTTCATATAATCCCAATTAGAGTATTGTATATAACAGTAAATACTGGTGGCAGTCTAAATGTTCATCAACATCAAATTGATGGAAAATAAACTATAGAACATCTGTAGAATAGAGAATACTGTGGGTTGACTAAACATTATATCTTGGGAAAGTATTCACTGTAGATTCCTATGTGTTAAAAAGAGATTACAAAGCAATTTGTATACTGACTTCCCCCCATCTCAAAAGTGGGAAGAGAGAGCAATTAAGTCAGTTAGCCTGGTTACGTAAACAATTTGCCAGTCATTATTTCTGAATAGCAAGCAAGGTTTTTCTTTTAGCTTGTCTGATGTATGTATGTGTGTGTATGTGTGTATATAGTGTATATCTGTATGAACAATTTGATGTTATACTTGGTATACTTGGCCAGGTCCAGGTTAGTAGTAATTAGTGTGTGCTTGTAAGTGGTAGAATTGTGGTTTGACCCCGCTCTGTTTGACTGTAAAGCCTGTGCTTATGGGACACAAAGAGGACATTTAAAATAAGTGGATATAGTCTACTCTTTTGAGATGTTTGGTGAAAAGATGAGAGAGGTAATTATGTGTGCATTAAATTCCACAATGGTGCAGCAGCCCAGCATCACTATACATAGTTTGCCATTTTCCTTTCATAGCCAAGCTTCTTTTTACATTGTTTTTGCCTATAAAAATAAAATCTTACAGATGGGTGAAGTGAAAATTAAACAGTTCCTTTTCCCCCTCCTCTGACTCTTGAGTTTTCTTCCCCAGAGCAAATACTGAGAGTCATTGTCTATGCATATAATTTTACGTAAATTAATCACATTACACATGTATTTCTGCAGTTCTTTTCTTGTGAAATATAACCTAGACGTTACTTTTATGTTAGTGAATATAGATATTATGAAATACTACTGCATCAGTCTAAGCAATAGCTTGTGTACCATAGGACTTTGCTTAAAAATCTTTCATTTCTCATCATCTTTTGAATTCATAATCCTCAGTCTAGCATTCAAGATTTTCCAGTATGACACCATCTTTGTACTTCAGCTTTATCTCCCACTATCTAGTCCCTGCCCTGGGCCCCAGCCTGCTTCATTATTGGTGGATGATCCTTTGTGTCTTTGTTAATACTGTTTCTTGTGACTGAAATTTCCCTTATATTACTCCTCTTTTGTCCAAATGCTATTTCTCTTTCTGCTTGCCATCCTTTTTTCTTTCTCTTAAATAGACTGTAAGATTTTTGGGGGCAGGGAGTATGCGTTATTCAGCTGCCTTTCATAATGCATGACATAGATGTTCAAAGAACGTTTGTTATTTATTCATTCAACTGATATATAAAAACGCATTGAGTGCAGTTAGCTTCTTATCCTAAGCCCATCCTCCTTGTAACCTATTCTGGTCCTAACCCCGCTACAATCTCTTCAAATTTTAAATTACCCAAACACTCTGTATTGCTTATGTCATTACCAAAATCTACTTTATAGTCTCATATAAAACTAACAAAAAATTTATCTTGGTAGATTGTAGATCTGTTAATAACAAAGACCGTCTTTGCTTAGTTTTTATTCTTGTAGTCACTAGGATAATGTCTGTACACAGTGAGCACTCAGGAAGCATTAATTGGATGGAGCTGAATTAAATTGGGAGGAAAAGTCCACACAAAAGCCTGAAATTTGCACTTTCTAGGCAGTCAGTGATCATTCTGCAGCACAAACTCCTTATCTGTAAAGATGGTCCTGGAATGCTTGAGCTTTGTAGCATTTACAGGCCTTTAAACTAAGAGCTTAGATTTAATGCATTAATAACTGGCTTCTGTTTTCAAATCCAAAGCACTAAGTGATAAAGCTGCTTAAGAATAATTCATTCCTTTTTTCATAGCAACCCTATGTTATTTTTAATTTACTTATTAGGAAGCAAAGGCATAGAGAAACTTTGTGACTTATTCATAAACAGGAAAGGATCAATCAAGTAAGAATTGATCAATGAAGTTAGAAATGGCCGGGTGCGGTGGCTCATGCCTGTAATCCCAGTACTTTGGGAGGCCGAGGTGGGCGGATCACAAGGTCAGGAGATCATCCTGGCTAACACGGTGAAACCCCATCTCTACTAAAAAATACAAAAAATTAGCCGGGAGTGGTGGCAGGCACCTGTAGTCCCAGCTACTCGGGAGGCTGAGGCAGGAGAATCACTTGAACTGGGGGGGTGGAGGTTGTGGTGAGCCAAGATTGTGCCACTGTACTCCAGCCTGGGCAACAGAGTGAGACTATCTAAAAAAAAAAAGTGACACATTGTCAACCTGAAATTTAGTGATTATGTCCAAGTACCCTTAAGCTCTCTTAATAGAATTCCAAAATATTTGCTATCTGTGAATTCATTCATGAATGCATATGAAGACTGTTGAGCACTGATTATGTGCCAATTAGGCATTAGTTTAGGTGCAGAGATAGAACAGTGAATAAGACAAAGAGCCAGTCTTCATGGAGTGCACAGTGAATTGAAAACAGAACAAGTCGGGAGTGGTGGCTCACACCTGTAATCCCAGCACTTTGGGAGGCCGAGGCGGGCGGATCACCTGAGGTCAGGGGATCAACCTGGCCAACATGGCGAAACCCATCTCTGCTAAAAACACAAAAATTAGCTGGGTATGGTGGCGAGTGTCTGTAATCCCAGCTGCTCGGGAGGCAGAGGTTGCAGTGAACCAAGACTGCGCCACTGCACTCCAGCCTAGTTGACAGAGTGACTCTGTCTCAAAAAAAAAAAAAAAAAAGACATAGAGAAAGAAAACAGCACAGGCTGCCTGTAGACTTGGATTCTGGTTCCTCTGTCACTGACTGAGCAACCCAACCTCTCTGCATCATTTCCTCCTGCGTAAAAAGAGCAGGTTACACTAGAACTTTTTAAAGGACATTAGTCCCTTCAAAGTTTTGAGTCTGTAAATTGTCAGAAATCCTAGTTTTCCAGAAAGACAAAGGTGGAAACTTGATTTCTTTCATGTGGTCTGTTTAGTTTACTTACGCCAGTATTTCATGCTTCGTGTTTCATGTTCAGTTTTATGTAGCTGAACTCCCTGTCTACTTTTTTTCTTTAAGAGAAGAAGGGGGAAAGTGAGGAATTATTCTGTTGTGATTTGTAACTGAGGTGCAATTTGTGGTGCATGGTTATATTCAGACCTAAGTTATATTTAGAAATATTATGGTTCAGCCAGGCGCAGTGGCTCACACCTGTAATCCCAACACTTTGGGAGGCCGAAGCAGGTGGATCATTTGAGGTCAAGAGTTTGAGACCAGCCTGGGCAACATGGCAAAACCCTGCTCTACTAAAAATACAAAAATTAGCCAGGTGGTAGTGACGCACACCTGTAATCCCAGCTACTTGGGAGACTGAGGCAGGAGGCTCGCTTGAGCCTGGAAGGCAGAGGGTTGCAGTGAGCCAAAATCGTGCCACTATACTCTAGTCTAGGCGAGAGAGTGAGACCCTGTCTCCAAAAATAAATAAATAAATAAATAAATAAATAAATAAATAAATAAATGGAAGAAGAAATATTATGTTTCTGCGATGGTGTTAATCAGAAACTTTTAAAACTAGTTTACCTGAAAATTTTTTCTGATTAGGTAACCATCTATAGATATATACTTAACACAAAAAGGTTAAGTGTTTATCTGTGCATGGTGAGGTTATGTTTTCCTTTTTATGCTTTTTGGTACTTTGCATGTATTCTATAATGAGCTTGTATTATTTTTGTAATTGGGGAAAAAGATTAAGATAAGTATATAAGGAAGCACAACATCTCTCTTAACTGGTTTCCAGGCTTTCAGGGTTTTTTTTTTGTTTTTCCTTATGCTTCTTGCCTTTTTTTTTTTTTTTTTTTTGAGATGGAGTCTCGCCCTGTCACCCAGGCTGGAGTGCAGTGGCGCAATCTTGGCTCACTGCAACCTTGACCTCCCATGTTCAAGCTATTCTCCTGCCTCAGCCTCCCAAGTAGCTGGGATTACAGGCATGCACCACCGCACCCAGCTAATTTTTTGTATCTTTAGTAGAGATGGGGTTTCACCATGTTGGCCAGGCTGGTCTCAAACTCCTGACCTTGTGATCCACACACCTCGGCCTCCCAAAGTGCTGGGATTACAGGTGTGAGCCACTGCGCCTGGCCTGTTTCTTGCTTCTCAAAAACTGTCATTGATGACCTGGCATGGTGGCTCACACCTGTCGTCCCAGCACTTTGGAAGGCCAAAGAAGGAAGATTGCTTGAGGCCAGGAGTTCAAGACCCGCTTGAGCAATATAGCGATACCCCGTCTCTACAAAAAGTTTTTAAAAAAAATTAGCTGGGCATGGTGGCATGCGCTTGTAGTCCCAACAACTTGGGAGGCTGAGGCAGGAGGATAGCTTGACCCCAGGAGTTCAAGGCTGCAGTGAGCTGTGATTGTGCCACTGCACTCTAGCCTGGGCAGCAGAGTGAGATCATGTCTCTTAAAAAAAGAAAAACAAGAACAACAGCAAAAACCAACCGTCGGTTTCCTATGGCCTACCAAATAAGAGTCCAATCCTGCCTGACCCATGGGGCCTTCATAGCTTGGCTTCAGCCTGCCCTTCCCTTTCTACAGATTTTCTCCAGTCCTTGAATGGATTGTGTTCTTTGACATTCAATCTCTCAATTACTCAGGACAAAAATTCTTTTAGAATCACCTTCACTTCTTTGACTCCCTTATACCAGGGAATCTCACTTCTCACCACTTCCAGTGCCACTGTCCCAGCCACCTGCGTGATTGCCACAGCCTCCTAGCTGCCTTCCTGCTTCTATCCTGCCTCCACTGCTATCTGTCCTCCACACAGCAGCCAGATGATGTCAGTCTTCTGCTAAACACCCTCCAAAAGCTCCCACCTCACTCTGTAACTACTAAAGTCCTTCCACGGGCCTGAGAGCTTCAGGTAACCTGGTCACATCGCTCTGACCTCGTCACTTCTCTCTTTCTAATTTCACTGAAGTTTCACTACTGGCATCCTTTGTGTTCCTCAGTCCTCCTGTGCATATGCCTATCTCAGATATGTGTATTTGCTCTTTCCTCTCTCTAGAATGCTTTTCCCTCAGGTCTCTGTCAAATGTCATTTTATCAGGGAGACCCTTCCTAATCACTCTACCTAACATAGTGCACCTATGTTAGCTGCACTATGGTCAGCAGAGTGAGATCACACTCTACTCCCTCTCTGCCGTTTCACCTCCTTCAAGGCACATGGCACCCCGAGGTGCGCGTGTGTGTTTGTTCATTCCTCCTACCAGAATGAGAGCCCCACAAGAGTGGGGCTTGTTTTGTTCACTGCTGTGTTCCTATCACCTATGACCACACCATCCTTTGAGGTCTTGTTCTGTCCATTTACCCTATTGCCTGGTTTCCTTTTCTTTCTCTGTTGGATAATTTCTTGTCAGTAAGCATTTTCAACGTTTTCTCCTCATTGAAAACACACACAGCCCTCACTCAACTCCTATCTTCAGATTCGCCAGGTATTCGTTTCTCTCCTTCCTTTCAAGTTTCTGGACAGAGTAATGTGCGCTTCCTGCCTTCCCTCCTCTCTGGCTCCTCCCTTGGTCCTCCGTCACAAGATTTCTATCCCCAGTGTGCCAGCAAAACTGCTCTGATAGAGGGCTCTAATTGTGAGAAACAAGGAGGCATAGTTTTGCTTTTTTTCTTTTCTCGAGTATTGTACTGTACGGTTATTCCTTTTTTCCCTGTTGTAATTCCCATTTCAGCGTCTCTGAAGTCTTCCTGCTCTTATTTCCTCATCCTTATCGGTTGTCTTTGCCGATTCCCAGGTGGCTGGGACAGTGGCACTGGAAGTGGTGAAGTGAGATTCCCTGGTATAAGGGAGTCAAAGAAGTGAAGGTGATTCTAAAAGGATGTTTGTCCTAAGTAATTGAGAGATTCAGTATCAAAGAACGCAATCCATTCAAGGACTGGAGAAAATCTGTAGAAAGGGAAGGGCAGCGATGAAACAGAAAGGCAGGCTGGAGCCAAGCTATGAAGGCCCCATGGGTCAGGCAGGATTGGACTCTTACTTGGAAGGCCATGGGAAACTGAGGGTTGTTTTTTGTTGTTGTTGTTTTTCTTTTCTTTTTTTTTTTGAGACGGGGTCTCCCTCTGTTGCCCAGGCTGGAGTGCACTGGCAAGATCTCGGCTCACTGTAAGCTCCGCCTCCCGGGTTCACGCTGTTCTCCTGCCTTAGCCTCCTGAGTAGCTGGGACTACAGGTGCCCGCCACCGCGCCCGGCTAATTTTTTGCATTTTTTTTTAGTAGAGACGGGGTTTCACCGTGGTCTCGATCTCCTGACCTTGTGATCCGCCCGGCTCGGCCTCCCAAAGTGCTGGAATTACAGGCTTGAGCCACCGTGCCCAGCCTTGTTTTTCTTTTTTTTAAGAGACATGATCTCACTCTGCTGCCCAGGCTGGAGTGCAGTGGTACAATCACAGCTCACTGCAGCCTTGAACTCCTGGGGTCAAGCTATCCTTCTGCCTCAGCCTCCTGAGTTGCTGGGACTACAAGTGCATGCCACCATGCCCAGTTGATTTTTAAAAAATTTTTTGTAGAGACGAGGTATTGCTATATTGCTCAAATGGGTCTTGAACTCCTGGCCTCAAGTGATCTTCCCTCTTTGGCCTCCCAAAGTGCTGGGATGACAGGTGTGAGCCACCATGCACATGCCAATAACCCAGCTAAGTTTTGTATTTTTAGTAGAGATGGGGTTTCGCCATGTTAAAAGCATCTATCTCATGCTTTTAACTACTGTTGCTACACTGACAACTCCCAATCTGTCATTTGCCTAGATTTTTTCCTGGGCTCCAGGCCTGTATTTCCATCTCTTTTCCTGGACATGCCCTACTTGCATCCCGTGCCACATGTGCAAAATCCTGCACAGTATTAACCTCCTCCCCGAGATGACACAGCAGAACAATAAGCAGTTGCTTCCCCACAGCCTCCCACCTTGGTTAGTGAGCCACCTGGTCATTTTAGGCAACACTTGGGAGTCATTCTCAACCACTTCCTCTCCCTTAACACAGCCAGATCCGAATGGGCACCAGCTTCTCTCTCACATAGCTCTTGTGAACCCATTCCCTTGTCTCAGTTCTCACAGCCCCACCATAGTTTAGTCAGGGTGTCCAAACTTTTGGTTTCCCTGGGCCACATTGGAAGAAGAAGGAATTGTGTTGGGACACACATAAAATACACTAACACTAATGATAGCTGATGAGCTAAAAAAAAAAAATCACACAAAAAAACTTATAATGTTTTAAGAAAGTTTACGAACTTCTTTTGGGCCGTATTCAAAGCCGTCCTAGGCCACGGGTTGGACAAGCTTGGTTTATCATCCCCTCCTCACCCCCTTTATTTTACAGATGGGATCTTGCTCTGTCGCCCAGGCTGGAGTGCAGTGGTGCAATCATGGCTTAATGCAGGCTTAAACTCCTGGGCTCAAGCAGTCCTCTTGCTTCAGCCTCCTGGTAGCTAGGACTGTAGGCACATGCCACCATGGGTGGGTAATTTTTTTTTTTTTTTTTTTTTTTGAGACGGAGTCTGGCTCTGTCGCCCAGGCTGGAGTGCAGTGGCCGGATCTCAGCTCACTGCAAGCTCCGCCTCCCAGGTTCCCGCCATTCTCCTGCCTCAGCCTCCCGAGTAGCTGGGACTACAGGCGCCCGCCACCGTGCCCGGCTAGTTTTTTTGTATTTTTAAGTAGAGACGGGGTTTCACCGTGTTAGCCAGGATGGTCTCGATCTCCTGACCTCGTGATCCGCCCGTCTCGGCCTCCCAAAGTGCTGGGATTACAGGCTTGAGCCACCGCGCCCGGCCTGGTGGGTAATTTTTAAAAATGTTTTGTAGAGACACAGTCTCACTATATTGTCTAGGCTGGTCTCAGACCCCTGCCCCAAGCAATCCTTGCACCTCAGCTTCCTAAAGTTCTGGGATTACAGGTGCGAGCCACCATGCCTGTCCCCATTTCCCCCTTTATAGTACAGTCCTTAGGAATATGGACTCTGAAGCCAGACTGCATACATTCTAATTTTGTTTTTCTTTTTTGTTTTGTTTTGAGGTGGAGTCTCACTCTGTCACGCAGGCTGAAGTGTGGTGGCACAGTCTCGGCTCACTGCAACCTCTACCTCCTGGATTCAAGCAATCCTCCTGCTTCAGTCTCCCAGGCAACTGGGATTACAAGCATGTGCCACCACGCCCAGCTAATTTTTGTATTTTAGTAGAGACGGGGTTTCACCATGTTGGCCAGGCTGGTCTCGGACTCCTGACCTCAAGTGATCTGCCTGCCTCAGCCTCCCAAAGTGCTGGGATCACAGGCATGAGCCACTGCACCTGGCCTCTTCTAATTTTGGATTTGCTACTTAGTTTTTGTCACTTAGTTTTGTGCACTTGGTCAAGTTTTGTAGCTTCTCTGTGCCTTGGCTTCTGTATTGGTAAATAGGGATAATAATTGGTTATAAGGATTAAATGATTTAACAGATAAAAAGTGCTTAGAACAGTGCCTGATACATCATGGTGATGTTGACTGTTGAAATAGCCACCTAGCTGACTGACTTCTGTAGCTGTTCCTCTTCTAAAGCCTTTCCCACTCTGCTATTGAGTCAGCTTTCAAAAATGGACATCAGACCACATTATTCCCTTTTGAAAGTCTTTCTGTGGCTTCCCTAATCTGACCACTACTTATAGACTTAGCTCATCTCCATTGTCCCTTTTCTCTCACTCTCTGTCATAGCTGTACTGTAAATAGTTGACAGTTTTTTGAATATGCTGTGATTTTCCATGCCTTGGCATCTTTGCATATGCTATTTATTCTTCTACTTGAAGTGCCCCTTCTTCCCTGGTGTTATTTGCAAATCTTTTAATGATCGTTCCAGACTATGTCTAAACCTCCTGTGGAAACCTGGCCCTCTCCATGTAGAGCTGATCACTCCCTTCACACTCACCGTAATATATTGCCATCATTTATTTCTACTATCTGTTAAGCAAACAAGACTGAGCTTTAGCTCCCTGATGGTGGGAGATGAGTCTCTTCTTCCTCTCGTGATGCAGGGCTTTGTATAGTGATGAGCACAGAGCAGAGGCTCCATAAACATTGTTGAATTAGTAATCGCATGTTCGGAAGTTTACTAAGATTTCTGCACTACTTTTCTCCAATTTCTCCAGGCTGCAAGAATTAGTTGATCGAGTGCTGGAACGTTTTCAGGCATCTGGACTAATAGTGAAAGAGTGGAATAGTGTAAAACTGCATGCTACAGTTATGAATACACTATTCAGGAAAGACCCCAATGGTAAGTCCCCCAGAGAACTGTAGCACAGTTTGTGATCAGTGGCCTTGTGGCATCTCTGAGGTTTACACAGAATGGGCTATCAAAGAATCTCTGATATACTTCTTTTTAGACCTCTTAGCTTATTCTGATGAGCATAGTAGAGGTGGGCAAGAACATATATAGCATGGGACTGTGGCTTCCAGATCTTTTATTTCTGTCACACATAGGATTGCCCATATTTAGCAAATAAAAATATAGGACGCTTCAGTAAATTTTATATAAACAATGAATAAGTTTTTGGCATAAGTATGTCGCATGTAATACTTGGTGGCTATTTTTTTTTTTTTTAAAGAGAGAAAGGAAGGTGAGCTAGTAAAAGTAAATGTTAAGTCAGTGTTTCTCAACTGGGGGTGATTTTGCCCCCAGCTAACATTTGGCATTGTCTGGAGACATTTTTGGTTATCATAGTTAGGGATTTGGAGATGGGTTGCTGCTGGCACCTAGTGGGTGCTGTCTAACACTCTACAATGCGTGGGATGGTCGCCCACGACAAAGAATTATTCTTCCCAAAATGTCGTAGCACAGAGGTTGAGAAACCTTGTGTTAAAATAATAATGTTTTTCTTCATGGACTCTGAGCCTTTTTATAAAAATGCCTTGTTTTAATTCTTGATTTGGGATAGGTGTTTATTTCAAAAAGAAGTTTTCTTTTCTGCCTGTCCGTATCTCCAAAGTGAAAGCTTCTCTAGTACCTTCAGCATCTGATCAGGAGTCACACATTCAAGCCATATGAAACTCTTCCTTCCAAGATTCGTGGTTCAAAATACACTAGCACCAAGATCACATATTCTGGTTTCATTTCCTTTCTTGGGCCCGACCTTGGTTTTAGAAAATCTAGGTGGGGTCCAGGCACGGTGGATCATGCCTGTAATCCCAGGACTTTGGAAGGCTGAGGTGGGTGGATCACTTGAGTTCAGGAGTTCAAAACCAGCCTGGCCAACAAGGTGAAACCCCATCTCTACTAAAAATACAAAAATTAGCTGGGTGTGGTGACACATGCCTGTGATCCCAGCTACTTGGGAGGTTGAGGCAGGACAATCGCTTGAACCTGGGAGGCGGAGGTTACAGTGAGCCAAGATCGCACCACTGCACTCCAGCCTGGCGACAGAGCAAGACTCTTTCTCAAAAAAAAAAAAAAGAAAAAAATCTAGAGGAGAAGAGAACTCCATCAGGACTTGAACCATTGACTATTTGTAGGTTTTTAGTTAGGACAATTTGTGTGTCCCTTTTAGTTAAGGTACGTCTTTTAATTTCTCTCAGATATGTACCAAAGATCCCAACTGGAAATCATTTGATATTAACCCAGTTTGGTTAGAGCCATGGTAGGACCAAGAAATATATAGCTATCTAGTTATTAGTTCTAAAATGTTACTATTTTGTGATATCATATTGAATTTTATTTAAGACTTATGAATAAATCTCTATTTTACTTTTGAGAACACTGAGATTAAAAGAGCTTCAAGTAACTCAGTCAAAGCCTATATATTCTTGTTTGGGTAGGTGATAGAATAATCCAAAACTTTGAACTTGTTCCAGTTGAGTGTGTGTGTGTATGTATATGTGTATGTGTGTATATATATATAAAATATATATATTATATATATATATAATATATATACTTTTTTTTTTTGAGATGGAATCTCGCTGTGTCGCCCAGGCTGGAGTACAGTGGCGCGATCTCGGCTCACTGCAACCTCTGCCCCCTGGGTTCAAGCAGTTCTTCTGCCTCAGCCTCCTGAGTAGCTGGGATTACAGGCGCCTGCCACCGCGCCCAGCTAAGTTTTGTATTTTTAGTAGAGACAGGGTTTCACCATCTTGGCCAGGCTGGTCTTGAACTCCTGACCTCGTGATCTACCTGCCTTGGCCTCTCAAAGTGGTGGGATTACAAGCATGAGCCACTGTGCCCGGCCAAGTTGAGCATATTTCTTTCCTTCGGGGAGTAGTACTATAGAAAGTAGGACTATTTTAGGTATCTATGTATTATAATGTAGCTTGTCCAGTAGAAACATATAACTAGGTTTGTGTTGTTTGTTTTATTCTGGACAGTATATTTTAATTTTGGAAAACAAATTGAGAATTCCCTGAGGTGATGTGCATTTTAACATTACTATGTAATGGCAGAGTTTCAGAACTCTGGAGTATACCCTAAATTTATTGTTTCAGAAGACATATGGTATTAAGAAAACTGTCTGTGATGATTGAAGTATTCTGTATCTGTAATGTCCAATATGGTAGCCACTAGACACATGTGGTTACTGAGCACTTGAAAGGTGGCTAGTGAGACTGTGAAAGTGAACTTTTATTTTTAATTTTAATTAAAATTTATAGAGCCACATCTGGATAGGGGCCTCTGTTTTGGGTGTTGCAGGTATAGACAGTATTTAATTAGACATTTGTTAGCTATCAGTACATTTTCCATTTGTCTTAGTCTTTAAATATTTGTTCAGAGCTCTTAAAACTACATCATGGTCCATTATTAACTAATCTCTTAACACAGAAAGAGTTCATATATGTAGGAATCTGTATATTCTAAGTTGTGTGGATCCAGGTTTATATTCAGTTAGCACTAGAGCTTTATATAAGAGAGTGTTGTGTGTTCACAGTCTAGTTATCCCTCTGTTTGCAGATTTTCAAAATATAATCGCTTTATTGAGATATAATTCACATACTATACAATTTGCTCTCTTGATATATATATATATATATATAATTTAGTGGTTTTTAGTCTGGTTAAAGTTGTATAGCCATCACCACAATCAGTTCTAGAACATTTTCATTACCCTAAAATGAAACCCCATACCCATTGGCAGTCACTTTCCATTTCTTCCTACCCCTCTTACTCTGCCCTCCCCTGACCTCCACCAAGCCTTAGGCACCACCTGCCTACTTTATGTCTCTATAGAGCTGTCTGTTTTGGACATTTCATATAAACAGAATCATGCAGTATGTGATCTTTTGAGGCTGGCTGCTTTCACGTAGCATAATATTTTCAAGGCTCATCCATGTTATAATATAGCAGTACTTCATTCCTTTTTTGTTTTCTGTGTGGGTTTTTTTTTTTTTTTTGAGACAAGGTCTCTGTTGCCCAGGCTGGAGTGTAGTAGAGTGATCTTGGCTCTCTGCAACCTCCACCTCCCACACTCAAATGATTCTCCCACCTCAGCCTCCAGAGTAGTTGCGACTACAGGCGCATGCCACTACACCCAGCTAATTTTTAAACTTTTTCTTCTTTTTTTCCCAAGATGGAGTTTCAGTCTTGTTGCCCAGGCTGGAGTACAATGGGGCAGTCTTGGCTCACTGCAACCTCTGCCTCCCCAGGTTCAGGCGATTCTCTTGCCTCGGCCTCCCGAGTAGCTGGGATTACAGGCGTGCGCCACCATGCCCGGCTAATTTTTGCATTTTTAGTAGAGATGGGGTTTCACCATGTTGATCAGGCTGGTCTCCAACTCCTGACCTAAGGTAATCCACCTGCCCCGGCCTTCCAAAGTGCTGGGATTACAGGCGTGATCCACCACACCTGGCCTAACCTTTTTTTTTTTTGTAGTGACAAGGTCTCACTATATTGCTCAGGTTGGTTCCAAACTCCTGGGATCAAGTGATCCTTCTACCTCAGCCTCCCAAAGTGTTGGGATTACAGACGTGAGCCACCATGCCTGGTGCTTCATTTTTTTATGGCCGAATAATATTCCATTGTATGGATATGCCATATTTTATGTATCCATTCATCAATTGTTGAACATTTATGTTGTTTCCACTTTTGATATTTATTTAGTATTAATGTATTTGTTGTTCTTTTGCAACTTCACACATTCCCTTTCTCCTAATTTTAAGTTGTGAAACATGCATGGCATTGGGATCTTTGATTAAGAGCATTCTTCTCTTTAGAGAAATAGTTCCATAGTTACGCATGTGCAACTCCAGTGGGCTAGCTGAAATGTATTATGTATTCTGTTCATGGAGTTTTTAAAACTCTAGATATATTTGATCAATTCTGGCCTAGTACTCTCCTTACTTATGTAAGTAAAATAATGTACTTAAAGGTGGAAATAAGTATTTTTGAAGGTCTGTCAGTGGGTAGGAAATGATTAATATTTCAGAAAATATTCTGAGTTAATTCTTGAGGATGCTTTGAATTTTTTGTGCTCTGGACTCTCCTGTATTGAATTTTTACTTGAAAAGGACATGAAATGATGTTACATTTCTTTTCTTTCCTGTTTCCCTCTCCTTTGATATTCTTTTTGTTGCCAACCTTTAAGGATGTCTTTTGAGATATGCAACCTAAATTAACTCAAGAAGCTAGAGCACAGCTTGGTTTAGGCTAAGGTCATAGATTTGCTGCATTTCTGTGTAGAATGTCTGTCAGGATACCTTTGATTGCAACTAAAGGGCTCTTTTTCCTTTGGGGGAAGTCCTTAAATCAACCCAGAGCATGAGTGCCAGCAGTTTTGACTAGCTAATGTGTGAACCCTTGTGTGTTTTTACATATTTAAAATTATATGCCACTTTTCTTGGATCTATAGAATGTAAGGAACCTTTGAAGATCACTTAGTCCTACCTCTCACTTTGTCAGTGAGGAACTAAGGTCCACAATGGAGACGTAATTTGCCTAATAATGTAGCTAGTTGTATAATTAGGAATATATAGTGAGTGCCTGGAGAATGTCAAATGAATAGATTAATGAATAAATGTATATTGAATGAATCGTTGACAGAACTGAGACTAGAAGCCAGGTCTCTTGATTCATGGCCTGACATTTTTCCTCTGCATTATGCCACTTTCCAGGTAGTACATGAAAATTTTGCTAGTTGTACCTATGTACCTATAGAAGTCCAAGAGAAAACAACCAACCAATCTGAGCTTCTAACATTATCTTTGGAATATTTACAGCTGAAGGCAGGTACAATCTCTACACAGCGGATGGCAAATATATCTTCAAGGAAAGAGAATCATTTGATGGCCGAAATATTTTAAAGGTCAGTATGAAGCAGAGTGACTTGGAAATCCTTTGGCACATGTCCTAAATAAAGGAGGAAAAGGAATAGTTCTCCTTTTAACAATAGAGTATATTTTTTCATACTACTTCATACTTTTTCTCATACTTGTTTTTTTTAATTATCTAAAGGGAAAGAGAGGAAAAGTAGATGGTCCCCTTAAGGTTTTGGCACTTCTAGAGTATTTGAAATTGGTGGTTTGTTTGTTTATTTATCTGAGACTGTCTCGCTCTGTTGCTAAGGCTGGAGTGCAGTGGTGCAAACACGGCTCACTGGAGCCTTGACCTCCTGAGCTCAAGTGATCCTACCACCTCTGTCTCTCAAAGTGCTGGAATTACAGGTGTGAGCCTCTGCACCCTGCCTGAAATTAGTGATATAAGAAACACTTAGCAAAAAAAAAAAAAAAAAATCCTTAGGTATTCCAACTACTTGGATTCATAGAAATAAGTTGATTTCAACCGAAGTTTTACTCTGTACTTACCTCTAGAGGTTTGAGCTTGTATTTTTTAAAGTGGAAAATAATTATTTGTCTTGTTTAGTAGATTTTTCTCTTTACCCACAAAGTCAATCTCTGTACTGGCTTTATAATCCATTTTTACTTAGAAACAGCCTATGTCCTAAAAAGTAGATGGTCCATTTTTGACTGTAGAAGCTTTGCCTTTCTGAGTGTTGAATTAATCTATGAAATGAAAGTAAAGGGGTTCTTCAAGATTACATTTATCTTTCTCCAGCAGACTACCCTTCTGTAATTTTCGTGATTTATGCCTCCTCTATCAGGTTAACATGCCATTGTTCCTCTGGACAAAGAGAAACATAAGTTGATACTAATGGAGAGGTTTTCAATTCTTCTTTTCACTTGCTCTGTAAGGGTTTAGGTCATTTTCAAGGCTTTGGGTGTTTTGCTGAGATGGAGGAGGGAGTATATAATAACATCAGAATAAGCTTTAGCTTTAGAAATGCTTTTACTTTTTCTTCCCTATCTCACCCTCCATTCCCTTATCTTGTCGCTTTACAGTTTTTTTTTGCCAAATGCCTAATGTGGCCCCATTGCCTTAATTAATGACATCACTCTTCAACAGCTGTGACTGCTTACCAAGGAGCCCAATAGGGCAGTGCCAGCCATCGACTCAGACAGGCATTCCCGCACCCGCATTGCAGAGCTATGCCGAGCCCTTCCTTTCCTTGATATATTTTCTCTTTTTGAGTAGTTTTCTTGTTTTTGAGGTAGCTCTGGGTTTGAGTGGCAGGCTGCTAATGAATTCAGTTGTAGTTAACTTGACTGTTTTTTCCAGGCTACAGCTTCGGTGTGATATGAATCTTTCTCCTCCTTTATCTCCCTTCTTTGGGGATTTTCCAGTATCACAATGAATTACTTTGCTTTTTGTTATTGTTAATTTGGTTAAGAAAGAAAATAGACTGAATGGGGAAAGAAATCTTTAGGAATGGCTCAAAGCCAACTGGGTTTTCTGGAGTTAAAACTGAAGCCTTGTGTGTCGGTACAAGTCAGGTGTGAGGTGCTTTGACATCTATAAGAGTGGGGTGATGGCAGAGAGCCTGTTGGGTGGCTGTATGAGCAGTGTGGAGCTCTTACCTTGGTATAGAATTTCTCTCATTCTGGGAAGTAAGTTTTCCATTTAACTATGCTTTTTCCTGAAATCTTCTGAACCACCCCAGTGATGATATGAACGTAGCTCCCTCTGGTGTTGACAAGGACTTGCTATATCAGTAATACCCTTATTAATTCAAGCCAAATCACTTTTAGACCTGGACCTAGCTAGGTTCTTGGAGACCATTTAGTCCAATTCCCCACTTTAATCTCTGACACAAAATCTACTAAGGTAGGGCTGGGCGCGGTGGCCCACGCTTGTAATCCCAGCACTTTGGGAGGCCAAGGCGGGTGGATCACAAGGTCAGGAGTTCAAGAGCAGCCTGGCCAACACAGTGAAACCTCATCTCTACTAAGAATACAAAAATTAGCCGGGCATGGTGGTGGGCACCTGTAATCCCAACTACTCAGGAGGCTGAGGCAGGGGAATTGCATGAATCCGGGAGGCAGAGGTTGCAGTGAGCCAAGATCGGGCCACTGCACTCCAGCCTGGGCAACAGAGCTAGACTCCACCTCAAAAAAAAAAAAAAAAATCTAC
Organism: Theropithecus gelada; assembly: GCF_003255815.1. NCBI lineage: Eukaryota > Metazoa > Chordata > Mammalia > Primates > Cercopithecidae > Theropithecus > Theropithecus gelada. The sequence goes on from NC_037677.1 coordinate 61,850,687, forward strand.
TAAGGTAAAGTGACTTGCCAGAGGTACTGCTAGTTAGTAGCAGAGTCTGAATCAGAACAGAAAGACTCAAAACTCACAAATTGAGCATTGTGTTCTGCTGCCTCCCATAAAGATGCCCAGTGTTTAGGTAGAGAACATTAGGTATTTGAAGTTGGGTCTATCTGCCTGAACTGGGATAATGGCCATTTAAAGTTTGTTTCATAAATGGTGGGGCAGTGAGTGTGCCAATTAGTCTAAAACCGTAGCTAGTTAATAATTAGATTCTTGTATTGAACATGATATCAACACTAACCGAAATACTTACTGACTGTATACCATCTGCCAGACTATGTGCCCTAAAGATGAAACAGTCTTTGTGATACGATGCCTGCCTTCTAGGAGCTTCCAGTCCTTGAGGGGTACAGCTAGTTAATAGACAATTAGAATGTAGAAACCATGGAGTGAGTTACGGACAAGTGCCTTTGACCACAGATAGTTATGATGACATATCCTTTAGTATAGTATCTAATATTTACTCTTTAATCACTAGTTCCAGAAAAATAATCTTTCACCTGTGTTCAATCAAGAGAATTAACTACTTTTTAAAATAAAAGTAAATTGTGGGCTCCAACAGTTACCTCCCACCCCCAACACAGAGGCAATTAAGTGTTTGTGAAGTAGCCGTAGTCCACCCACCTTTTGACATTACCATGAATGGACATGTCTTTCTCAATTAAAACATGAGACTCTATGGCCCTGCCCTTAAAATAAAAACAGGATTTAGAAAACCAGTGGACTTCATATATATATATGTGTGTATATATATATACACACACACATATATGTATAGTTTTTGTACAATATGAAATTATTATGTTTAGAAAGAAAAAAATCAATTTCACTAACAAGATAGGAACTGACTTGGAGTAAACAGAAAGGTTAACTGCATTGGTTGTTAAGGAGCCCAGGCGTACGTGTGCAGCATATTAACAGCTACATAGGCCAAGGATCAGGAATGCTGGTGATGGGAGGCAGCCTTAGAAAAAAAATCAACTTCATCTACTATTCAAAGAGAAACAAAACAAGAAAGAAAGTCATTGCTCATTGCTGTAAGAATTTAATGAGTAACAGCCAATTGCTATTCTACTCCATGAAGAAAATTGGTTCTTTTGGCTTGGTATAATATGTGTTCTGGGTGCCTTAATAAGAAAAAAAGAAATCTTTAATGACTAATGCAGATGGAAGCCACATTTTTCTTTCGTACAGCTTTTTTGAGAGTTGTTGCAGCTGTAATATACTAGTGTCTGGTTATTCCTAGTTAAAATAAGAAAGTCTTTCCCTAAGAAAGACTTTGAATTAAGAATTGACAACTAGAATCATTCTCCTGTGTTATTCAAACCTGAAAAGGAACAAACATATTTGGTTATGGTGTTTTTTTACGGAAAAGTGCCAGATAGCTCCAAAAGGAGGATGCATGAGTGAGGAAGACTTAGGCCAAATTAATGGGATGGTGCCCCCTCAGAGAGTATCCATTTCTAATCTAAGAGATAGCAAAAAAAAAAAAGGTGCTGTTTGTATAGCCTTAGGCAGTGATAAATTTATAATTGGAGAAATCATACTGACCTAAAGACACACTGCCTGGAAGTAACTGCTCCCTCACTAGCTAGAAGTAAAATGGTCATTAACTGCCAGCTTCTAGGGAGAGAGGTAATGACAGTCTGTTTGGGGTCTTAAGCAATAGAATCAGTGTTCCAAGATTGTGCTGTCAGCAGATTGAACCAGGGGTTCAAAAGCATAGCTTCTGACTGCAGAGTGAAGAGGAGGCATTAGAGCCCTAGATTGTACTCATCAGAGAAGGTGGTATGGTACAAATAAAGGCACAGTGATATATTTGGGAAAGAATGGAAAGTACTATAGGTCTAAAGTCAGAGGATAGTGTAAAAGTGCATTATCTTTAGACACTTAAAAATCCTGGAAAATATAAGCCATGTAAAAGGGAAATGAATTTGTACCTTTTCTATTTTATATATAAGAATCTTTAAATTTAGAGAAAGAAGAGACTGGCAGTATTAAACTGACTGTATTAATTTTAAATACTTTCCCCTGAAAATGTTTTAAATCTCTAGCCTCACTGAGACTTTTCTTGAAAGATGTGACTGAGTCACCCACGTATTTCATTCAGTTTTGGTTTTGTCCCATCTCTGTTCTTTAGAGCCTTTAAAAGGACAATTAGAATGAATAAATTTAAATGAGATCTTTATTTAGTTTGCTTTACTTAGAGACATTTTTATGAAGGAAGCTTTTAAAAATACTGTTTATTCTTTTTTGCTGAAATATATATATATGTACATGAGACATACATTTACTGTTGAACAAGTAGTCATAAAATGAACAGTGTTGACTACTACCAAGGTCAAAGAGTAGAGTCTGCCTCCCATGCCCCTCCCGGGAGACTCTTTAGTCAGTCTGTCCTAAGGGAACAAAAGCACAATTAACTTCTTAAACACTCTCAGGGGAGAGGCTTGTTTTGAATGAATATTTTGTTTTGAAGTATTAGAAGAGTGTTGAAAAGATAAATTCAATTTTTTTTTTTCTAGAGGACAGAAGAGATGTGAGATTTAGAACTATGTGGTCACTTTTTTAAAAATTTCATGAACTTTATTTTTTTAGGTTCACAGCAAAATTGAGCAGAAAGTATACAGTGTTCCAAATCGCTGCACACGCACAGCCTCCCCCACTTTTGGCATCTGACACCAGATTCGTGCATCTTTAAAATCAATAGGCCACACTGACCATCATTTACATTAGGATTCACTCCGATTTTCTCTATTGAGTTCCTCTTTTCAGTTATATTCATTTCTGCTCCGATTCTTTTTTTTTTTTGAGATGGAGTCTCGCTTTGTTACCCAGGCTGGAGTGCAGTGGCGCGATCTTGGCTCACTACAAGCTCCGCCTCCTGGGTTCACGCCATTCTTCTCCTGCCTCAGCCTCCCCAGCAGCTGGGACTACAGGCGGACGCCGCCACGCCCTGCTAGTTTTTTGTATTTTTTTTAGTAGAGACGGGGTTTCACTGTGTTAGCCAGGATGGTCTCGATCTCCTGACCTCGTGATCCGCCCGTCTCAGCCTCCCAAAGTGCTGGGATTACAGGCTTTTTTGTATTTTTAGTAGAGACAAGGTTTCACCATGTTAGCCAGGATGGTCTTGATCTCCTGACCTTGTGATCCGCCCGCCTCGGCCTCCCGAAGTGCTGGGATTACAGGCGTTAGCCACCGCGCCTGGCCTCTGCTCTGATTTTTTAAATTATTTCTTTTATTCTGCTTAATTTGGATTTAATTTGCTCTTACTTTTCTAGTTTACTAAGGTAGAAGCTTAGATTATTGATTTTTCTTTTCTAACATACGCACTAAATGCTATAAATTTCCCTCTAAGCACTGCTTTTGATGTATCCTACACATTTTGATAAGTTGTATCTTCATTTTCATTTAGCTTAAACTGTTTTAAATTTCTCTTGAGGTGTCTTTTTTAAAAGTCAATTTTTAATTTCTTTAGGTATAAGGCGCCATTGCTCTGTCACCCAGAGTGGAGTGCAGTGGCACAATCATAGCTCATTGCAGCCTGGAACTTATGGACTCAAATAATCCTTCCACCTCAGCCTCCCAAGTGACTGAGACTACAGGCATGCACTGTCATGCCTGGCTAATTTTTCTTTTAAATTGTTTTGTAAAGATGGGGTTTCACTATGTTATCCAGGCTGTTCTCTAACTCCTGGGTTCAAGCAATCCCCCCACCTCAGCCTTACACAATGTTGGGATTATAGGAGTGAGCTACCACACACAGCTAAGAGAAACCAGCTAAGGGTGTGGTAGCTAAGGTCTTTTTGACCCATGTGTTGGTAAGAAGTGTGTGTGTTTGTGTGTTTTTTTTTTTTTGTTTTTTTTTTTTGGAGACCGAGTGGTTCTATCGCCCTGGCTGGAGTGCAGTGGCATGATTTTTGCTCACTGCAACCTCCACCCCCCTAGGTTCAAGCAATTCTCATGGCTCAGCCTTCCAAGTAGCTGAGATTACAAGCGCGTGCCACCACACCCAGCTAATTTTTGTATTTTTAGTAGAGATGGGGTTTCACCCCATCAGGATGGTCTCGAACTCTGGACCTTGTGATTCGCCCACCTTGGCCTTCCAAAGTGCTGGGTTTACAGACGTGAGCCACTGCACCTGGCTGAAGTGTGTAGTTTAATTTCCACCTATTTTGGGATTTTCCTGCTATCTTTGTTATTACTTTCAAGTTTAATTTCACTGTGGCCTGAGAGCAGACACTGTGTGATACTATTCTTTTAAACTTATTACAGCAGTATTTTGTGGCCCAGAATGTGATCTGTCTTCGTCATTGTTTCCTGTGAGCCTGAGAAGAACATGTAATCTGCTGTTGTTGGATGAAATATTCTATAGATGTCAATTATATCCAGTCAGTTGGTAGTGCTGTTGAGTTCCACTATATCCTCACTGGTTTTATGCCTTCTGGATCCATCCATTTCTGATATATGGGGGTTAAAGTCTCCAACTATAATAGTGAGTTCATTGTTTCTTCTTGCTTCTGTCAACTTTTACCTCATGTATTTTGACACTGTTTTTAGGCACGTATGTGTTAAGGATTGTTAGGTCTTCTTGGACAGTTGATCTTTTTATCATTATGTATTGCTCCCTTTTATTCATAATAACTTTCCTTGCTCTAAAGTTTGCTCCATCTGAAATTAATATAGCTACTCAACTTTCTTTCAGTTAGTGTTAGAATGGCATATCTTTCTTCATCCCTTTATTTACTTTTTCTTTTCTTTCTTTTTTTTTTAAAGAACCCATCTATGCTGGGACATCCCTTTATTTTTCATCTCTGTGTGTCTTTATATTTAAATCGAGTCTCTTGGCTGTGTACAATGGCTCATGCCTGTAGTCCCAGCACTTTGGGAGGCCCAGGTGGGAGGATCACTTGAGCCCAGGAGTTCAAGACCAGCATAAGCAACACAGTGGGACCCTGTCTCTACAAAAAATTTTAAAAATTAGCTGGGCATGGTGGTGCATGCCTGTAGTCCCAGCTACTTTGGAGGCTGAGGTGAGAGGATCACTTGTGCCTGGGAGGTTGAGGCTACAGTGAGCTATGACTGCACCATTGCACTCCAGCCTGGGTGACAGAGTGAGACCCTGTCTCAAAATAAATAAATAAATAAAAAGTCGGTCTCTTGTAGACAATATATTGTTTGGGTGCTTTTTTTTTTTTTTTTAAATCTAACACTCTCTGTCTCTTAATTGGTGTATTTAGACCATTGATGTTTAAAGTGATTATTGATTAATATAATTGGATTAGTGTTTATTATATATGTTACTGTTTTCTACTTATTGCCCTTGTTCTTTGTTTCTCGTTTTGCCTCCCACCCTTTTTCTGCCTTTTTTTTTGTTTTATTTGAATATTATATATAATTTCTTTTTCTCTCCTTTCTTAGCATATCTCTTATACTTGTTTCTCCCTCATTTTTTGAAGGATAATTGCACAGGGTTCAGAATTCTAGGTTGATAGAGTTTCTTTCTCTCAACAGTATTTCACTCCACTCTCTTCTTGATTGCGTGGTTTCTGAGGAAAAGTCAAATGTAATTCTTATCTTTGCTTCTATATAGGAAAGGTATTTGTTTTTTCCCTTTGGCTCCTTTCATAATTTTTTCTCTATCTTTGATTTTCAGAAGTGTAACTATGATATGCCTAGGTACAGTTTTGTTTTGTTTTTTTTTTTGGGTTTTTTTTTTGGCGTTTATTCTGCTTGGTACTCTCTGAGCTTCCTAGATCTGTGGTTTGGAATCTAACATTAATTTGGGGAAATTCTCAGTCTTTATTCCTTCAAATATTGTTTCCATTCCTTTTTTTCTTCTTCTTCTGGTATTTGCATCGTGTATACCTTACATCTTTTGTAGTTGTACCACAGTTCTTGGATATGCTGTTGTGTTTTTTCAGTCTTTGTTCTCTGCTTTTCAGTTTGGGAAGTTTCTGTTATCATATCCTCAAGCTCAGAGATTCTTTCTCAGCCATGTCCAGTCTGCTAGTGAGCCCATCAAAGACATTCTTTATTTTTGTTACAGTATTTTTATTATTTATTTATTTACTTATTTATTTATTTTGAGATGGAATCTCACTCTGTCGCCCAGGCTAGAATACAGTGGCACAATCTCGGCTCACTGCAACCTCCGCCTCCTGGGTTCAGGCGATTCTCCCGCCTCAGCCTCCCGAGTAGCTGGGATTACAGGAACCCACAATCATATCTGGCTAATTTCTGTATTTTTGTAGAGATGGGGTTTCACCACGTTGGTCAGGCTGGTCTTGAACTCCTGACCTCAGGTGATCCGCCTGCCTCGGCCTTCCAAAGTGCTGGGATTACAGGCGTGAGCCGCTGTGCCCAGTTGTTACAGTGCTTTTAGTCACTAGCATTTCTCTTTGATTCTTTCTTAGAATTTCCATCTCTCTGCCTACATTATCCATCTGTCCTTGCATGTTGTCTCCTTTATCCATTGGAGTCATAGTTGTTCCTGGTCTGATAATTCCAATATCCCTGTCATTTCTGACTCTGGTTCTGATGTTTGCCCTGTGTCTTCAAATTGTGTTTTTTTGCCCTTTACTATGTCTTGTAATTTTTTGTTGAATCTGAACATGATATACTGGGTGAAAGGGACTCCTGTAAAAAGGCCTTTTGTGGTGTGATGGTGAGGTTGGAGGGAGGGGAAGTGTTCTGTAATTCTGTGATTAGGTCTTAGTCTTTTGGTGAGCTTGTGCCACTGGACTGTGAATGTCACCTGTGCTTCTCATCACCCTCGTTAGGTGGGACAGGATGGTTAGAGGGGCCCCTATGTGGAAGGCTGGAGGGAGCTGAGGTGGGGTTCCTGCACATGGAAGGTTAGTGCCCACTAGGGCTGGATATTTCTCTTCCCCACTGTGGATGGCTAGAGGGGGCTGGAGTTGGGTATCATCCTTCTCCTAGGTATGTTAAGCTTTCATAAAACCCCAGCAGGTTAGGCTCTGGTAAAATAGTTTCTCCTGAGGGCAGGCTTTGTTAGGAACAAAGTGGTCTGGTGTATTTCAGAATGGTTCTTTTATTCCTCCCCCTGCTGGAAGCAGGAGGCCAAGTAGAGCTCCTGGAGGTAAAACTACAAAAACCTTTGGTGAGTTGGTTCCCTGGAGTTTCTTTTTAGACTTGTCCACACAGCCTGTAGCAGTTTGTCAATTACAGTTAGGTTTCTCCACTCTCTGGAGGTTTCTCCTGTGGGTTTCTGCTCCATTGTGATTCTCTGTATCTACCTGTGTGTATCTCCAGTTTTGGGGGCAGCAGTTTGTCCCCAACCTCACCTCTCTGATAGACCTATGAAGAGTTGTCAAGGTTTTAGTTTGTTCAGCTTTTCACTTGTTAGGATGGAGTGGCGACTTCCAAACTCCTTTATGCTAGACTGTAAACTAGAAGTCTTGTAGCTTTTTAAAAAAGATACTAATGCTTGCAAAGGAAGACTAGCATTTAGAAAGTGTATTATTTCTTTCTTTTTCTTTTCTTTTTTTTTTTTTTGAGATGGAGTTTTGCTCTTGTTGCCCAGGCTGGAGTGCAATGGTGCGATCTTGGCCCACCGCAGCCTCTGCCTCCTAGGTTTAAGCAATTCTCCTGCCTCAGCATCCCGAGTAGCTGGGACTACAGTCGTACACCACCATGACCGGCTAATTTTGTATTTTTAGTAGAGACGGAGTTTCACCATGTTGGTCAGGCTGGTCTCGAACTTCTGACCTCAGGTAATCCACCCGCCTTGGCCTCCCAAAATGTTGGGATTATAGGCGTGAGCCACCATGCCCAGCCAGAAAGTATATTATTTCATTTGAGGAAGAAAACATTGTGTCTTTTTATTATCCAGTTTTATTATTCAGTTCAATATTCAGCCATATTATGTACTGTTTTTGAAAATTATTTCTTTGTCACTTGGCTCTTCTTTAGATTTTTTTCTCAAAACTCAAATTTCTCAGAAAGTCTTTCCTTGATTGTCTATTGCTGAATGTCTCATTGCACTATTATAGCAGGATATATAACAGCAAATGGAATTTAGGATAAAGTTATTGTCCCTTGATTTTCACCATGGCTCTTGTGCCTTTTTTACTTAGTTATATTTCTATGACTGGACATTTTAATATTGTTTAAGTAAAATCACTAGCAGATGTCACTTCTTCTCCAGGCTTTTAATGCTAACATACAAACTACAGTTCAGTTGGCCATACTAATATTTTATAATAGCGTTTACATATAGCATTGAAAGCAATTACATTATTCTTGACAATCATGTGAAGTAGATAATTGTTAGTGAAACAAAATACAACTTTCTGAAGAATCATTTGGAAAGTAAAAATGTTATTTAAAAGGATCAATTAGAGAATGAGAGAGTCCTTGGAGATTACATATATGCACTCACATACACATATATTCAATCAAAGATTGGAAGAAAGAGTCAAGGAAATCTCTGGCAAATGGCAAAGAGAAAATGTGAGGGGAAAATATGACAAAGAGGGTTCTCAATCAGTGCAAAAATTAACTATTAGGGTTCTAAAAGAAGGAAGTAGACCCTAAGGTCTTGAATTTGGATGAAAAAGGCTCTGAACTGGTAGTGCTCCCAGGCATATGGCAGTAGCAAACAGAAATCTCTGGAAGAGGGTACCATCGTCCTCTGTCTAAAAATATTCCTCCAGGGAACTTTTTCTCCAAAAGTGACCAGTACACAGTCAAAGGTGATTAGACATAAGAGGAAACCAGTCACAATAAGCAAACAGACTTATAAAACTCATAAATATATGATATACTAGAGTTATCAGACTTGTACTAAAAACAACTATGCTTACTGTGTTCGAAGAAATCAAAGCCAAGCTTAAATTTGTTTTTTAATTCTTAAAATTTAAAAAGCCAAACATGGTGGCTCACGCCTGTAATCCCAGCGCTTTGGGAGGCTGAGGCAGGAGAATCGCTTGAAACTGGGAGGTGGAGGTTGCAGTGACCTGAGATCATACCACTGCACTCCAGCCTGGGCAACAGAGTGAGACTCCATCTCAGAAAATAAAAAAATTAAAATACGGAGATGAGGTCTTAACTATGTTGCCCAGACTGGTTTCGAACTTCTGGGCTTAAGTGATCCTCCTTCCTTGGCCTCCCAAGTGCTAGGATTATAGGCGTGAGTCACTGTGTCTGGCTGGCAAGCTTAAAATTTTTATTAGAGAATTGGGAACTATTAAAAAGAAAAACCAATATAACAGTTCTGAAAAAGAACCAAATAGAAATGCTAGAACTGTAAAAGGCAATAACTGAAATAAAGAGCTCAATGTATGGGTTTAGCAGCAAATAAAACATAGCTGAAGAGGGAAATAGTGAACCAGAACATCAGGAGAAATTATCTAGAATGATGCATAGACAGAGATAAAAATTACAGAAAGAGAACAAGACATTCAGGATAGTAAGTGAGAAGATCTAACATATATTTAATTGGAACCTCAGAAGGAGAGAATGGGGCATAGTTGGTGAAAAACATCAATCTAAAGATTAAAGAAACCCGATGAATTTTAAACAGGAACTCTGTTAAGTGAGCTTATATTGTACTTTGCTTTCTTACAACTTGTGGCTCAATCATGGACAACATTAACTAAACTACTTGAGTCCTAACAGTATTTAAACTGATGGCCAAAATTTAATGGCAATATCTACATTACAAAGAATAAAAAGCAGGAAATTCAGCCAAATAATGCATTTCTTAAAGTAGATTATTAAAAAAGAAAGAAGAATAAAAGTATTCAGGATTCCTTTTACTATTCTTATTACATTTCAGTAAGTCTAAAACTATGTTGAAATAAAAAGTTTTATAAAGAAAGAAGGACAGACAGACATGCACTTAGGAGCTTAGTAGGACATTTAACCATTTGGGGTGGGTATGTGTTTATATAGCACCTTCCAGAAAAGTTTGTTGATTCTTGGCTATATCTTTTTGCAATGTTTACAATAGATGAACCTTTTATTAACTGTTGATCTTACCACATAAATTGGGCCATTTGACTTCAAAGAGTGTAAGAATTTAATTGGTATAAAGAACAACTTTCTGATTAGAGTGTTTCATATTAGAGCAATTTACTAAAAAGGTAGCTGCATCTTTCATGGGAGTGTTTTTGTTTTAAGAGAGGATAACCCATTTCTCTAGTCTGAGTAAGCACTATAAAGCCATTCTTCCTACCACCATCCCTTTCAGACTAGTCCCTATTTATTCTCCCCAACCTGTCTGTCACCTCTATCATTATACCAAAATAGCACTGTAAAAAGTCATTGATAGCCCCTATTTGTTCAGTGCCTTGATCTACTTTTACTTTTTCCCCAGTATCCGCATGGAAAGTGTTAAGCCCTTTTCTCCTTCAAATGCTTTCTTCTCTTGGCTTCAGGGGCAATTGGCTCTCCTGGTTTTCTTCCTGACTCTGGAGCTGCTTTTTAAAAAATTCACTCCATAATATGTCTATTCCCTAAGGTTTTGTCCTTATCTCTGTGTTTTTCTTTTACTTCAGTCTTCGTGTATTCAAATGATACTTGTTCTTCAAAGTCTAATACAGATATTACCTTTTCCTTAATGGTAAGAGCCGTCCAAATCAATGGAGCTCTCTCCATCTCTCAGCGCCCCGCCTCTCCCTACTTTGATTGTTCAGAGACCTCTTAGGTGCCTCTCAGTGCTTAGCAGTGTGTCTTGTACCTGGCAGGCACTCAGGAAACTTTTTTGGAAGTGTTTTCTACAGACATCAGATTTTGGAAGGAGAGGAGAAAAAGATTTTTTCTTATGCATCAATAGAACACTGGATTTGCCAGAGAGGATATTTTTTGCCTTGTACTTCATATAATAAACTCTTAAAGCAGGACTTGGCAAACTGCTGTTTGAAGGCCAAATGTGGCGCACCACCTGTTTTTTTTATGGCCCTCAAAGCAAGATTAGTTTTTACATTTTTTAATGATAATAAAACATCAAAAGAAGAATACTGTAATACTTCATGATGTGAAAATTATGTGAAATCCAAATAAGTAAAACTTTATTGAAACACAGCTTAGCTCATTTATTTACACACCGTTTGGCACAGTTGAGTAGTTGTGGTGGAATCCATGTGGCCTCCTGGCCTTTTAAAGAAAAAGTTTGCTGACTCCTGTCTTAGAGGTTAGAGTTTAGTTTTTCTTTTATTTCATCAAACACAATTTTGCTTTATGATTAAATATGATGCACTTATTTAATAGGCCTTCAAGATAAACTAATTATGTCATAAAGATTTAGTTAATAATAGTCAATCCCATTGAATTTCTGTTTATTTTCATTTCTAGCAAATGTTTATTTCTTTTCTTTTTTTTGAGATGGAGTCTCACTCTGTGGCCCAGGCTGGAGTGCAGTGGTGTGATCCCTGCTCACTGTAAGCTCCGCCTCCCGGGTTCACACCATTCTCCTGCCTCAGCCTCCCAGGTAGCTGGGATTACAGGTGCCAGCCACCACGCCCAGCTAATTTTTTGTATTTCTAGTAGAGACGGGGTTTCACCGTGTTAGCAAGGATGGTCTCCATCTCCTGACCTCATGATCCGCCTGCCTCAGCCTCCCAAAGTGCTGGGATTATAGGCATAAGCCACCGCTCCCATCCGTTTATTTCTTTTTTAAAGTGAGGTTACTCAACTCAAGAAAAGAGAGCCACAAACTGAATATACCTATAGCTCATACTCACAATGTTTCAAGTTCATTTCTCAATTAAATTTGATTGCAACTTTATTATTACACATAGCAACACTCAGCTGATAAAGATAATAATGAGCTTAAATTTACATTTAACTTTCTTTTATTTCAAAATACATCCAAAACTAATTGTGTGCTTCTCTGTGGTGTGCACTAATTAACTTGAAACATGGACAGTGATTTTGTTTGCAGCTTCATTTATGCCTTATTACAGAAGCTATTAATAAAAAATACTGAATGAAAAATAAAGTGCACTGAACTTGCAAGTGAATGGTGCTAATTTTACAATTAACATGAATGTCAGAAAAATGTGAAAGCTTAGGAAGGAGATTGTGATGAGACATCTTGCTAGAATATGGTGCTTTGTTAGTGATAAGATAGGGCTCTGCCTCCCTTCTTTGATGGTGAAAAATGAAACTCATAAAAATAGGAGATTGCAGAAGATTATTAGGGGCTTTTCATATTTTGCCAGCAATAGAAAAACAATAGACCATGTTTTAAAGGATCTGAAAGACTTCTGACAGGTGATTGGGCAGTTCCTTAGAGCATCAGATTTATAAGGAAAAAGTACAGTTTGAAATGCTTCAGTTTGGTGTCGTAGCTTCTTATTTCAGTCTGTTTAGGGGGTGAGGGAAAGGAAAATTCAAATCTAAGCTGTGTTTCACCATAACTTTTCCTCGGAATTTTTTAATGTGTTTTATGTGTTACTTTGCCTGGACAGTGAAGTCTAATGAGAGCATCTGAAGATATGGCTGTCAGTGAGGTGAAACCATTGTTAACATGGAACTGAAAAACAAGAAATTGGCTGGTTTTCGGCAAAAGCCAGCATTTATTCCAGGAAGATGTACCTTCCCTGGTCTGTGGCTATCTGTTTCTATGTGATGTTTTTTGCTCTCTTTTGAATTCATGTTCACAGGTTATTCCTCTTTGCAGTGGAACTGGAATACTTCCATGTGTTGTTTTGGCTCAGGCAGGAAATGATGCAGGGTTTTTGAAAGGGCCCAGCCAGCACAGTAACAAGAAATAGGCCATGGTTTGGCAAAGGCAGGGAAAATAGAAAAAAATTAAGAGGTTAGCATTGCCTTTCTTAAAATCATCTCTTGTTCTTATCAGAATGAAAATAAATATTGGGTAATGTTTATTGAATACCTACTAAATATGAAACACTAAGCTACATGCTTGCTTGGTGCATTTGAGGGAGGGGGAATAAATATTCAATTGTCTGTGGCTCCTGTGATGTCATTCTTATGAACTCTTTGAATGGGATGTCTGTTCTTATAGAAAATACTCATCTCTTTTATGTGTTCATTTCTAGGACTGTTCATATTATTTTGGATGTAGTTCACTGATGAAATGAGTTGTATGTTGGTTTTTTTTTTGAGACAGAATCTGGCTCTGTTGCCCAGGCTGGAGTGCAGTGGAGGATCTCAGCTCACTGCAACCTCCGCCACTTGGGTTCAAGCGATTCTCATGCTTCAACCTCCTGAGTAGCTGGGATACAGGCGCATGCCACCATGCGCAGGAAATTTTTGTATTTTTAGTAGAGATGGGGTTTCATGTTGGCCAGGCTGGTCTCGAACTCCTGACCGCAAGTGATCCATCCACCTCAGCCTCCCAAAGTGCTATGCTTACAGGTGTAAGCCACTGCGCCTGGCCGTTGTTTTTTTAAATTGTGGTAAAATATACATAAGATTGGCTATTTTAACCATTTTTAAGTGTACAATTCAGTGGCATTAAGTACATTCACATTGTTGTGCAACCATCATCACTATCCATCTCCAGAACTTTTTCATCATTCCAAATTAAAACTCATTTTAATGAACAACAACCCCCCATTTCCCCTTCCCCTTGGTAACCACCACTCTAGTTTCTGTCTCTATGAATTTGACTACTGTAGGTACCTCATGTAAGTGGAATTGTACATTTGTCCTTTTGTGTCCAGTTTATTTCACTCAGCATAACGTTTTCCAGGTTCACCTATGTTGTAGCATGTGTCAGGATTTCATTCCTGATTGAGTCTGAATATTATTCCGTTGTACATATATTCTGCATTGTGTGTTTTTAGCTACAGTATAAGCAAACCAGTAGCAGAATATAAATCTGAACGCAGAGATGGTGACAGGGCACTGTCTTCTTTGAAGCAGCCCTTTGTTAGAGACCAGACCAAATGAAACTATGTTCTGTAATCCCAGCACTTTGGGAGGCCGAGGAGGGCGGATCACGAGGTCAGGAGATCGAGACCATCCTGGCTAACACAGTGAAACCCCGTCTCTACTAAAAATACAAAAAAATTAGCCGGGCGTGGTGGCAGGCACCTGTAGTCCCAGCTACTCAGGAGACTGAGGCAGGAGAATGGTGTGAACCCAGGAGGTGGAGCTTGCAGTGAGCTGAGATCGCACCATTGCACTCCAGCCTGGGCTACAGAGAGAGACTCCATCTCAAAAAAAAAAAAACAAAAAATGCTCTCTTCCCCCATATCCCAGGGATGAAACAATTTTAGAATTAATACTCAAATGTGAACGTTATTATTACAAATTAAAAGTGAGAAAACGGTATAAATCAACCAGAAATCCAATTCAGAGTTTACTCTCTCAATTGTAGGTTAAAACTTTGATTTTTTTTTTTTTTTTTTTCTGAGACAGGGTCTTGCTCTGTCACCCAAGGCTGGAGTGCAGTGGCGTCATCTTGGCTCACTGCAGCCCCAATCTCCCAGGCTCAAGTGACCCTCCCACTTCAGCCTCCTGAGTAGATGGGACTAGAAGTGTGTGCTGCCACACCCAACTAGTTTTTGTATTTTTTTGTAGAGATGTCTTGCCATGTTGCCCAGGCTGGTCTCAAACTCCTGGGCTCAAATTATCTACCCACCTTGGCCCCCCAAAGTGCTGGGATTGCAGGCATGAGCCACCACGCCTGGCTTGATAGCAATTTCTTAAATTGTAGTGGCCTTATCACTGTGACATGCGTGGAGACAACCCTCTCTCTCTTCCAAGGCATTTTGCTTGTTTGACATCTAGCCCACACCTTTGCAGAGGGCAAGGAGGGCCATCTGAATTAGATTATAGAAAAGTGTGTGTTGTAGTTTATAAAGTTACAGTGATGCTACTCAAGGTGTGTTTCCTTTGGTTCTAACAGAGGATGCAGTATTTCATGTCTTCCAGTCTAATGAGGTAACTTAGTTGAAAATAACTTAGATGATAACATGTGGCAGCCTTTCTCCCCTCTTCTAGGGAGCCATTCCAAGGCCAGCCGTTATTTGGACTGCTGTTATTTATATGTATGTGTACTCTTTGCATTGTCTGATGTTGCCTAGGGACGTCTGATTTGCTTTTTTTTTGAGACAATAGAGTCTCGCTCTGTTGCCCAGGCTGCAGTGCAATGGTGCGATCTCAGCTCACTGCAACCTCCACCTCCCCGGTTCAAGCGATTCTCCTGCCTCAGCCTCCTGAGTAGCTGGGATTACAGGCAGGTGCCACCACGCCCAGCTAATTTTTGTGTTTTTAGTAGAGACGGGGTTTCACCATGTTGGTTAGGCTGGTCTCGAACTCTTGACCTCATGATCCACTCGCCTCGGCCTCCCAAAGTACTAGGATTACAGGCGTGAGCCGCTGCACCCGGTGTGATTGGCTCTTTAACTTCTGGATGCTGCCTTGTTGGTGGAGAAGTTGGAGTAGAGATGGGCTGAGGCTGGTGACTGGTTTCCTCCATGCTGCTCCTGAATCTGTTGCCTTGGCACTATAGTCAGCCCCTTTGTGCCCAGCCTCCCAAAAGCGGGGGACCAGGAAGAAACCCTGTTGTTGTCTCCTGTGTATTCCCCTCTAAGGATTCATTTCTGTTGACTTGATCTTCCTTTCTACTGTGTGATATGGAGACCAAATATTTATCTTCTATTGCATTTGTTTGAGGGACCATTATGAATAATACCCGAGGGAAGATGACCACACCAGAAATAAGAGCAATAAGAAGAGGCATTTTTCTAAGGGAGATAATTTATCTGCAGAAACATCATCTAGGTTAGTTCTGAAAGGGCGCCTGCCCTTAGGGTTGCTGGTCACAGGCTTGAAGAGTCTCTGCTAGCCATCAGCCCCAGGGGCAGTTTTGTCCGGTAAAGCAGTAATATTCATGCCCTGTGGCAAGGCTTCCTTGGGAATAAATCATGCAGCAAGTTGAACTTTCAACTCTCATCTCTGAGGCTAATTCTGCGAGGTAATGTGGAAACGGGCAGAGTGTGCCTAGCCTGTGCGGAGATTAGGTATGGGTTCTCCAGCCGTGTCAGTGTAGCCTCTTTTCTCCTCCACCTCCTACCCCCACTCATGTTTTTTTTCTTGCTACTTTTCAAAATTGAAAGACTGCAGAGAGGGGAAATCCCTTGGCATTTTGAATATTGAGGTGCTCAGCAGAACTGCCTGGCATCCTGTTTGTATATAGCGGTTTTAATTTGCCCTTTAATAAGTCATTTGGCCTTACTAGCAGTCTTAAACTTGATAATCCTTACATCAGCAGTGAGCCTCAGGCCAAATTCCCAAAGTGCATCCCTGAGTGATTATTTGAAGGAAGTTTTCAAACCTTCCCTCCCTGGCTCTGTTTGTCTGCCTTCTGCCAGCACATCCTTAGGTCAGGCTAATGCTCATTTGAGCATCCCTCTTGCTCACTGCAGCAAGACAGGCAGGTGATTTGAGAGCAGGATGAGTGAGGGAAGTTCCTGTTCCCATTCTGTGCAAGGAATGCCATCTCAGTCAGTGGAGAGGGGATTTGGGCTCTGGGGAAACACAAGCCTTTTGGTACTATTTTAATGGAGACAAAAACAGGAGTGGCCTGCTGATGGGTTGAAAAATCACAGCTGTTCTACTGACTTGACAGCCTTTTTGCTGCTCTCCTCACAGGGGCCACGATGATGATAAGAATTGCTCCTCTCACAGACTGCCCTTGACCTTGTTCCTTGCATCTGAGGTGCCCAGGCCTTCTGGAAGTGCATTATGTCCTCTCTTTTATTGGCTATTATTAGATACTATAATATTATTGGCTCTCACACCACTGATCACTGCAGTCTGATGTTTCAGATTAAAAGTGGCATCTTGGGCAGAGTTAAGGCTGTATTTGGAGATGACTCTAGGATAGTCACTACCTGCCAATCTCGTTGTCTTTTATTCTGAAGTAGATGTTCCTATTTTGATCTTTAAAAATATTACAGCCCTATGAGACCAGATAATGATTGCAGAGCCTGTAAGCTGTCAGAGTACCTGATAAACCTTCTCCTTTTTTCTTTTAAGGATACTCTGCATTTTGGTTCCTGCAGTGATGCATTAGAGATTATAGTCAGTGAGTGACAATAATAATCAGAGCTCAAAATTTCATCTTACAATTTATCTTACTGTAACTGCAGAACATCCTTGTAAAGGATCATCCCTGTTTAAAGATGGAGAAATTGAGGGGAGGGAGTGGGTCTGTAGTCATTGATAATGTCGACCAACAATAATGGAAAGGATCAGAACTCAGCTTTTAAAAGTTTGTTCAAGTGAAAAGCTGGGAATGGCCATTCGGGAAACAGGGACTTCCGAAAAATGAGGTCAGTGCTTAAAGTTAAAAGTTAAGGTCCTGCTTATATAGGCAGAAAACAAAGAAATTTAGTAGGTTTGTAACATTTTCTATACAAGGTTGGTTTATGAGCTATAATTTCGTTAATTACAGTTTGTTTTCTTTTCTGTACAGCTTGTTTTCACTTCCTTTCCAACTGAAGAGTGTAGGACCTGGCATGGTGGCTCACGCCTGTAATCCCAGCACCTTGGGAGGCAGGGGTGGGAGGATCACTTGAGCCCAGGAGTTTGAGACCAGCCTGGGCAACGTGGAAAAACCCTGTCTCTACAAAAAATACAAAAATTAGCCAGGCATGGTGGCACGCACCTGTAGTCTCAGCTACTCAGGAGGCTGAGGAGGGAGGATCACTTGCACCTGGGAGGCAGAGGCTGCAGTGAGCTGTGATCATGCCACTGCACTGCAGCCTGGCTGACAGAGTAAGACCTTGTTTCAAAAAAAAAAAAGAAAAGAGTGTATGTAACATACCATCCTAGATGACGTGACAGTCTTTTAAGTCTCTGTATGAGAAGTGTAAGAGGGAAGTTTAATCTGTTATGAAGACCAACAGTTAAAAGGGAAGGGGTCTTCTCTGGCACCCTTTATTCATTTACAACAATTTACAAAACAGTGTAGGTGAGGCAAAAGGCTAATCTATAATCAGAAAAACAACACTTACAGCTGCCCAGGTTACAGCTACAAGTTTAAGTGACCCACATAATCACATTCCCTTAAGTCTTACAATATGTCAAGATTCCAACAGCTTAGATTTTGAATTACATATTTTCACAATAGGAAAGCATTAAAGTCTAGTCCGCCCCAAGAAACTTTTTGTCCCCTTTCTTCAGTAGAAAAGAAATTTCTATTTTTTGTACCTAGGTGAACGTATGTGTGTCTGTGTGTAGAGGAGCATGACTTACCTTAGGATAAACAGGCTCAGTTACATTCTTTTGTGATGATATTTAGAAAGAATCCACTTGGGCAGAGCCCATATGAATATTTTTAAAGTAGATGGAAGGTTTTTTTGTACCCCGGATGTGGTGGATCTCCATTTCCTTGTTGCCTCTTCGTACCTCCCACGTTTGGTCTCCTCAGAAGTAATCTCACAGGTGGCCCAGAAGACAAATGCATTGTATTTGGCAGAAACTCAGAATCTTTTTTTTTTAGGTTTGAGGAATTTTAATAAGCATAACTGAAACAAAATTTTTTTTTGGAGGGTGAAACTTATTTGTGAACTTAATTCTTTTTGATGACTTAACTCCCAATAAAGTGATCTTAATTCTAAGTGAGATTAGTAACATAACATATGAAGAACCTTGATTTTTTTTTTTCAAAATCGATTATATTTTTAGTCTGTTATTTATATATTTCTGTTTGCTCTCTGAAGTCATACTAGTCCTGTACCTCGATGCCTCTTTTATGAGGAATGCATCTGAAATATACCATTATTTGTTTTGATGTTTTGCAATTGGGATCTTCCAAGGGCTGTGATGATAGCTTTTCACATCATTTGCTTCTCATTCTTCGCTATCTTTTTGTATATGCACAGCCTAAGGATGGACCTGCTTCCCCTCTTGGCATTCTTTGGTACATGCTTGTTAGTGGAATTGAGAGGCACATACACAGTGCCTTGTGGACATGGCCTTCTACTGGCCTGTCTCCTAGGCCTCATCCCAGGAACTCTTAAATTTCTCTCACAGTATTAGTGGTCCTAGCTTGTCCCTGTTTCTTATATAAATGGCGATAATAATGCTTAGCTCTGGTTTATATCATAGCAATTTTTTGCAGTTAATGAGCTGGGCTTTGTAAGACACTTTTAGATCCTTAGATGAAAGGTGTTATTTAACCACAGCAAGGCTTCACACTGGGAGTGCCTTCCCAAAGAGCTCAAAGTACTTGTCAGCCTGTCTTCTATTCATCCTCATACCATCCCTGGTAGGGAGGTAGGTGGTTAAGCATTATTATTAAGTACAAAATAGTGTTGTTACTGTTACTTTTATCTATAAGTGGGATAATTGTGAGAAATAGAAGTTGGTAAAACAGACTATGGAAGAAAAACACTGGGAAAACCTCAAAGTAGCATGCATTTGCTATTCCTATTCACTCTGCTTTGAGTTTCAAAAGTCTGATTGCCATACATGATAACAATAGCATCCTTTCCTAGAGAGAAATATGACCTAGTACATCCTTCTAAATACTTGAATTAATTGAACCCCCTGCACTTACTTTTAGTTGCTCCAGATTACATCCTAAGGGTTGGTTTATCTCATGTATGTCAAAAATGATTATAAATAGCGTAAGACTTGAATATTTTGAATTTTCGTTTTTAACTTCAAAACGGAATTTCTTCTTATTCAAGTAGTATTGAGACAGCAAATAGTTCACCGAGACCACCAGCACAAGAAGTAGATTTTCTTAAGAGGGATCTTGGAAGAGAGTAACCATAGCTTTGTCTAAGATTGAAGAAAAACAGTGAGCCTCATTTGGGGAAGCCAAGTGAGCAGGGATCCCCAGCAGATTGTCACTGTGCTGTTGCAGACTGGTCATTCGTTCGGTTTTGTAGCCCAAGGTCACAGATATGAGAAGAGAACGCCCCTCTCCACCTTCCTCCCCACCTGTGTTTGAGATTGCCGATTTCATTTTGGCAGCCTTGTTGAATTTGGAGTTATTTCTGGTCTTTGATGGCTGTGTCACAGGGCAGTGGGGAAGGAGTAGAAGGTTTGAAACGAATGCAAGGAAAAATAACCACAGTGAGCCCTTAAATCTTGCTATTTGTTTTCTTTCAGTGTATACCACAACATTACCAGAAATCAATAATTCCGTCTGTGTTCTCCCTAGGAAAGAAACATGTACAAACTGAAAATGGTAGGCTTTACAGATCATGTGAGCAGGGGACAGCAGGATGGTTGGATTTTATCTTGCCATTCTTTGTCAGGGAAACCTTTATTTTGACCAAAAACCTTTCATCAAAGGTCCACATTTCTCTCTTACTTGGTGATAGGAAAAGTTTGTTTAATTTTCTAAAGATATTATTGATGCAGGATTTTTCTTGACCAGTTCGTCAAACTTGTGATGGGGGTGGCCCAATTTATTTGGCTCTCTGTGCTCAACCCTTGTGGGAGGGAGCATGTGAGCGAGTGAGTATGGATCTGGCCGGCCATTTTGGGTGCTGACAGAAGCAGGCTCCGTGTGGGCCCTGTGGCAGTGCCCAGGTGAGGGTGCCAGCGACCTCCAAAGCCCCAGAGGGCGTGTTAGAATGCTCTTTTAGTCCCACTGTCCATGGACAGCAGTGTGTGATCAGCTCAGTGGTACCCTTGCCTCGTCATGTGGGGTGGCTGCCCTCTGCCAGTGAGGGCAAAGGGCCAGTGTGACAGCCTTTTCTGGGTACCCGCACCCAATGGGTCCTGAACTCTTGTCCGGAATCCAAGAAGAATGAGGTTGCCCAGACACTTGAAGGATATTGAAGGTGGAGAATTTTATTAAGCGATGGAAATGGCTCTCAGCAGACATGGGAGCTGGAGAAGGGACAGGATGGGCAGGTAATCTTACCCCAAAGTCTGCCTGTTTCTGGCTGGCTATTCCCGCAAGTCCAGTCATCTCTCTTCCGGAGTCCAGCCATCCCTCTGAAGTCAAGTCGCCTCTCTCCAGTCAAGCCGCTTCTTTCCCTCTACCAACTGAATCTGGGGTCTTTATAGGCACAGGATGGGGGGCGGGGTGAGCTGTAGGCAGTTTTGGAAAAGGCAACATTCAATTGGTAAAAAGACGTGATTTATGAAGAACCAATCGGGAGAGAGTGGGCAAACAGGGATAGAAGTTCTCACTTTGGTCTGCGGGTTTCAGGCTTCTCAGCTTGAAGGTGGGGTTTTGCTGGGGACCTGCCCCTGTCTGCCTAGAATTTCTCAGCCTCCTGTCTCCGTCATTATGAGTACTCAATAGAGGATAGCAGCTGTGTGCATAACAGTTTTCAAATGTCATACTTACACTTACTTAGGTTTTACATTTCTTTTTTTTTGAGATAGGGTCTCACTGACTGCAACCTCTGCCCCCACCACTCGCTCAAGTGATCCTCCCACCACAGATGCACACCATCACGCACGGCTAATTTTTGTATTTTTTTGTAGAGACTGGGTTTTGCCATGTTGTCCAGGCTCGTCTTGAACACCTGGGCTAAAGTTATCATCCCATCTCCGCCCTGCAAAGTACTGGAATTAAAGACATAAGTCACCATGCCTGGCCTGGTTTTAAATTTTTTTTAAATCGTCCAAGTCAGTACTTATTATTTACCAATTATATCACAGCGATTGGCAGTTTTAATCCTATTTCCATTTCCTCATTAAATATTTGTAGTTTTGTGTACTGTTCGTTGTTATGTTCCTTTATAGCAGGTTTTAAAAAATACTGACTTCCATAACAACAGGGCTGTGTGTGTGTACATGTCAGGGAAAAATGTTTTCAGAAAGAAAATGGTTTAGGTTTCAAAATCCCCAAGGGAATTGTTATAAAACAACAGGAAAAAAAATTCAATGTGATTCAGACACCTTAACTAGATGCTTTTTCAACTTAAATTTTTCCTGTTAGGTCTGTTATTTTCCAAACAATACAACACTTTGCTCTTCATGTTTAGTTCAGGTTCAAAAGAGCAACCAAGTTTCTTTTTTAAACTTGTAGTTTAAGCTTTTTCTTCTTTCCCCATTCAAATACCAAATTAAATATAGTCTTTTAGTTGACTCGTGCTTATTTTCATCTAGAATTCAATTAAAATGCTTCCAGCTGAGCTAGAGCCATCCGATTCTTAAACCAGGTCCAGGAAAAGCAGTGGCAGTGAATATAGGAACAGCAAGGGAAAGAACATGTTCATTTCAGTCTTTGGGAGTTGTCTGGGTCAGCGTTCCTCACCGTGGCTATTTAATGGGGCTGTGTTTCAAGGGGAGCCACCCACAGTAAGGGGCAGTAGAGTAGAGGAATCAAAGGGCTCAGACTCTAGAGTGAGGCTGTTTGGGTGTGAATCTCAGTTTTTTACCTTTATTTTGTAGGAGAGGAAAGATTTCTTCTCTCGCCCATCACTTGGTTCATGGCTGAGGCCCCTGTAACAAAAGTCAGATTAATAAGAGAAAAGCATACAAATTTATTTAATACAAGCTTTATATGACACGGGAGCCTTCAGAAATAAAGATCCAAAGGAAGAGGTAACTTGTGTATTTTTATAAGTAGGTTTGATAAAGGTTTTATAAGTAGGTTTGATTTTTATAAGTAAGTTTGACTGTCATGGAGAAGTATGGTTGGAGAACAAAGGGTATGGTCTAATGGTAATAAACTGAAAGGAGGCTTAGTAAGGCCTGTTTGTTCAGATTCTTCTCTATGCCCTATATCTTCACAGATAAGGATATTTCTTTCCTCTGGGTAAAGGGAGGGTACCTGTCGAATGAGGGTCTTATGACCTGCTTCAGAGGAGAAGAGCAGGAGGTCACAGGACGGCCTTCGTAGGTTTTATCATCTGCTTTAGGGAAGAAGGGCTGTGGAAGGTAAGAGAGACTTTCCTGCTTCTGCTGTTTGCTCAAACGCCAAGGTGCCATATTTTGGGAAGTCCTGAACACCATCAACTTTGTGTGTGTTTTTAGGCAAGTGACTTAAGCCATCTAAACCTAAGGCTCAACTGTAAATGAGAATTAATCATAGGATCTATTTCCTGGGGTTGTGAGGATGCAATGAGATAATGCTTGGCACAAGTGTTTACTTAATAAATGTCGACTGTTGCGATCTTTATTAGTGTTGTTGTCAATACCTACATACTTTTGGTTCACTTTGATCTTTTTTTGTTTTGTTTTGAGATGGAGCTTTGCCTTGTTGCCCAGGCTGGAGTGCAATGATGCAATCTTCGCTCACTGCAACCTCTGCCTCCCAGGTTCAAGTGATTCTCCTGCCTCAGCCTCCCAAGTAGCTGGGATTACAGGCGACCGCCACCACGCCTGGTAAATTTTTGTATTTTTAGTGGAGACGGGGTTTCACCATGTTGGCCAGGCTGGTCTTGAACTCCCGACCTCAGGTGATCCTCCCACCTCGGCCTCCCAAAGTGCTAGGATTACAGGTGTGAGTCACCACGCCCAGCCAATCTTTTAATATATAACTGTTGGCATTAGGTAACTTTGTTTTTAAAATCTGTTATGATAAATGTGGGTTCATAAAAATTAAAGTTGACATGGTAAATACCATCATAAGCAGAGTCAAAAGACAAGTTACAAACTAGAGGAAATATATGTATGTTTGCAACTTGTGACATAGACAAAAAGTGTTCATTTCCCTAATATAAAAAGAACTACAACTCAATAAAGAAGGGATGATCGTAAAGCCTTTTATGGTGATCTGTTTCCACTTAACTGTGCTACAGATGTCTCTGATGTGTATTCTCAGAGCCTACCAGGAAAATCCTAGAATCGAGAAGGGCTTGGGACACAGAGAGCTAGTGGGTGTGATACAGCCGTGAGTATGCAAACACACCTGAACTTGTTGTTGTTTTCCCCATGAAATAGCTCCCTCTCAAAAGTGTTCTGTTACTATCAATGGCAGCCTCATACACACCCATTTGACCCATCATCACTGATTTTTCCATCTCCTTCTCATCCAGAAAGTCACCAAGGCATTTCTATGTTTCTTTTGTAATTTTTATTTTAGGTTTGGGGGTACTACATGTGAAGGTTTGTTACACAGATAAACATGTCACGGGGGTTTGTTGTACAGATTATTACATCACTCAGGTATTAAGCTCAGTACCCAGTAGTTATCTTTTCTGCTCCTTTCACTCCTCCCACCCTCCACCCTCAAGGAGGCCCCAGTGTCTATTGTTTCCTTCTTTGTGTTCGTAAGTTCTCATCATTTAGCTCTGGTCTGTTTCATTCATAGTTTCATTCATGGCTTCATTTATTCATTCACATCTGCTCCAGTCTTTCCAACTATTGCCTGTTTGTAGTTGAGACACTCAACATCATCCTCATGACTGAATGACTACCATGGTCTCCTTTCTTTTCTTTCTCTTGTTCCCTTCTCCAGTCAGCACAACACATCATACCCAGGTTCATCTCCCTAAAACATGGTTTTCATCTTGCGCCACCAACCTACCCTAAAGCCTTCAGTGGTTCCCTACCGTGTAGGATGAAGTATAACTTGTGAACTTGAGCCTCAGGTCTCCCAGACACCCTTAATCTGATTCTCCTTCCTTCTGTCTTTCTCACTGCTTAAGTCTAGGAACCTTCCAAACATCTAAACTGTTTGCCTGGCCCAGCCCACCATGCCCATTTCTGCCTTCGTGCTGCCTTCCCTCCTCTGTGTTACACCCTATACTTGCCACAAGGCCCAGCTCAGGTCTGGTCTCCTCCAGATGGCTTTCCTAGGTCCGCAGCCCTCAGCATCCCTTGTTTCCTTACCTCCTGCTTTGTTTATTGATGGCCTATACCTCTCATCTCACACACTTAACCTTTACTGCCTATATTGTTTTAGGTAAACTTTTTTCGTTAAAGTAGAACATACATACAGAAAGCTACACAGATCACAGAGTAAAGGACTCAGTGACTTTTCGTAAGGTGGACACACCCAGGTCATCAGCATTTCTCTCTTCTGATATGCACTCTCCCTAACGAGATGGTAAGCACTTGGGAAACAGAACTACTTTCCTGTGCCTCTTTGCATGAAAATGTATAACATCAGGTGCTCAGCAGTATTCCAGATCAGGAACTGAAGCTAAGAAAGAGATCCAGGTTTTTTACAAATAAGAAACATGTAGAAATGTCCCCTGCCCCCTTGATTTGAAGTAATACAATTTGGCAAGTCCTGTTCAGAAATTCCTTGGTGGGAATCTATACATTAGACCTTTAAATCCAGTCTAGACAACTGCATGTCATAGTTTTCTCTTTCCAGACTTGGGGATGTACATAGACATCTGCAGCATTCGTTTTCATTGTCATTTTGTCCAACAGATATTTATTGATCAGATGCAGTCTACTAGATAATGTTTGTTACAGTACAGTAGGATCCAGCTTCTTCCTCTGTAGGGCTTATATTTTAGTGAGTCATTAGAAATAATTGATAGAACTAAAAGAAAGACTTAAGAACAAAGATACGGCCAGGCGCGGTGGCTCATGTCTGTAATCCCAGCACTTTGGGAGGCCGAGGCGGGTGGATCATGAGGTCAGGAGATCGAGACCATCCTGGCTAACACAGTGAAACCCCGTCTCTACTAAAAATACAAAAAAATTAGCCGGACGTGGTGGTGGGCGCCTGTAGTCCCAGCTACTCGGGAGGCTGAGGCGAGAGAATGGCGTGAACCCGGGAGGTGGAGCTTGTAGTGAGCCGAGATTGTGCCACTGCACTCCAGCCTGGGCGACAGAGTGAGACTCCGTCTCAAAAAAAAAAAAAAAAAAAAAAAGTTACATTGGCGGGATGTGGTGTCTCATGCCTATAATCCCAGCACTATGGGAGGCCAAGGAAAGAGGATCACTTGAGCCCAGGATTTCAAGAGCAGCTTGGACAACATAGCAAGACCCTGTCTCTATTAAGAAAATAAATAAAAAGGGGGAAAAAAAAAACAAAGAATAAAGATATAACAGGCCGGGCATGGTGGCTCATTCTTGTAATCCCAGCACTTTGAGAGGCCAAGGCAGGCGGATCACCTGAGGTCAGGAGTTCGAGACCAGTCTGGCCAACATGGTGAAACCCTGTCTCTACTGAAAAATACAGAAATTTTCTGGGTGTGGTGGTATATGCCTGTAATCCCAGCTACTTGGGAGGCTGAGGGAGGAGAATCAATTGAACCTGGGAGGCAGAGGTTGTGTTGAGCTGAGATCGTGCCACTGCACTCCAACCTGGGTGACAGAGAGAGAATTATCCGTTACTAAATAATTGTAAACATATAGAGAGGACAAGAACAGAGGTAGGAAGGGTGACATGAAGATTGGCACTGGCACTAGGGTCATCTGGATGAAAAATCCATTTGTTGTGATATTATCAAAAGGTATGAAAGAACATGGCAACTTACGAAGGTGAAATAAATACAAGGGTAATGATGGCAGAGAGATATTTTAAAACATCATAAGAAATACCATACGGAAATACCATATTGCTACGAAAATACCAATTTTCCATAGCACTTTACAGTTTACAAGGTACTTAAAACCCTGCTCAGTGAGCACACAAGGTACTTGTACTGGCTCTTTTTTTTGGTTTGTTTTTTGGTTTGTTTTTTTGAGACGGAGTTTCTCTCTTGTTGCCCAGGCTAGAGTGCATTAGTGCAATCTCGGCTCACTGCAACCTCCGCCTCCCAGATTCAAGCAATTCTCCTCCCTTAGTCTCCTGAGTAGCTGGGATTACAGGCATGTGGCACCACGCCCGGCTAATTTTGTATTTTTAGTAGAGACGGGGTTTCTCCATGTTGGTCAGGCTGGTCTCAAACTCCTGACCTCAGGTGATCCGGCTGCCTCAGAGTGCTGGGATTAAAGGCGTGAGCCACTGCGCCTGGACTTGTACTTGCTCTTATGAGGTCTTTGCCCATTATGATCTTTTGCCCCTGTTGTGGTTGGTGCAGTGGGTGGTGTCTTCTACCCACAGTCACACAGCTTACACGTCTGGGCATACATTTAGAATCCAGCAGTCTTTCCACAGCCTGCTCTTGCCTTAGTGGACGTGAAAATTTATGTTCAGTTATCTCTCTCAATTTTTCTGTTACTGCATTGCAGTCACATCCCAGCTAACTTCATGATTGCTACATTTGCTGTTTCCTTAAACCTGGAGCAGGAGACTATCCCTGGCAGATTGATGCTGTCTGTAGGCCATCTGCATAAGGCAAAGTTAAGTCATGGGTGGGTCACTTGCAGCTCCTCACGGCGGCCTCCCCACTACTTGAAAACATGGGCACAAAGAGAGGAAGGTAGAGAACCCACAGGCTGCCAATCCTTAAAAAGTAACTTGTTGAAAGTATTATGAGTTTCCTTTTAGTTTTCTTTTGTATTGTCTTTTATTGCCTCTTTGGTTATATGCTTTTCTGTACCTAGAAGGCTTCAGTTTGCAGAGCTATAAATCTGTCAGTCTTAGTGACGTGTCTTTCACTTCAAATTAATGTTCAGCAAAGGGATTAGCAGATAACCATTTCAGGCCGAATTTCTTTACATAAAAGGGTGGAAATGGTTTGAGTAGGCTGCCAAAGCCAGGAAGAGAAGTTAATTGTGTAAATCAATGCAGGCAAGAGCTGATCACCTTTCTGAAACACAAGACAATGCAGCACACAACCTCTAAATAGATCTTTGGGGTCAAGTTGATGTCATGTTGAAGAATCAATATTTACTGGACTTTGTAAAGTTAACCTTTAATGAACCCTCAGGCGTTTTGCTAGGCCATTAATTGCAGGAAGAGGAAAAGCAATGGTGGCCAAGGTCCGTGTGTGGAGGTTGTATAAAAATAAGTGAAAAGACAATCACTTGCCCATGTGCAAAGGTCCCCTCAAGCATCGTTGGGGACGTGTATCGCAAGGCTTTCTTGGGACCAGGTATGGTGGCTAATGCCTGTAATCTCCGTACTTTGGGAGGCTGAGATGGGAGGATTGCCTGAGTTCAGGAGTTGAGGCTACAGTGAGCCATGATTACACTACTGCAGTCCAAGGTACTCCAGCCTGGGCACCAGAGCGAGAGACCCTATCTCTAAAAATCAAGCAAAGGCTTTCTTGGGATTGTACTGGCATTTTAAGAAAGAGCAATTCCTACATCCTAACAGAGGAAGGTACATTCTTTACTCTTTGACAGTCCTTATTCAGGCAGTATGGCTGCATTTTCCTGGGATGAATTATGATGTCATTTTGGGTCCTGCCTTATAAATGTGGTAATCACAAAGTCCAGTCCCTCTTGAAGTATGTGTGGTTCATCCCTCCCTCTGACACACTTGACAGCTTTTATAAAGTACAGGATCATAGTAAAAAGTGTTTATTTTAGGTTGCTGGCTTGAATCCAAGTCTAATAAAGGTATTTGATAAGTAATCACTTGTACTTGTTCTGTTGGCAAGTAAAAGTGTCCCTCGGGTTGTTCTGTGTGTGTGTGCATGTTCTGTGCCCCTCAGTGGCTAGTCTAAATCACTTGTGAGTCAAGAGCCTTATCTTCTATTTATTTTAGTCAGCGCTCCTAACAAATGGCGTTGATTAGGCATATGTTATGTCAAATTTAACCCTGGTGCAACAAAGCCGGGATCCCTGCATGGTCAGTCACTGGAAGTCAGAAGCAGCCTGGTCAGGCTCTGTGAGTCAGGGTGTGGCCACGGGGCGTTTGCTACAAATTCTTGGTCATATCTGGTCAATAGATGAATATTGGATTTGACTTTTCAGAACGTCTTTCTCTGGTGCATTTGTTAGGGGAGACTTTAGAATTAATCAGAGAGAAGAGCTGGCTGTTCTTTTCTCACTCCCACCCCCATCCCTCCTCTCCTGGATCATTATTCAGAGTAAACACTGAAAAGAAAAAGCATGAGAGGTTTGTTGGGAGTGTTGTGGTTTGGTGTTTTTACAAGAGAATCTGATGTTTAATACTTTCATCTATACTTTAAATATTCATTCTGGGTTTTTATTCTTTCTTTTTAGTTGTTTGAGAACTTCTACTTTGGCTCCCTGAAGCTGAATTCAATTCACATCTCTCAGAGGTTCACCATAGACAGCTTTGGAAACTACGCTTCCTGTGGACAAATTGACTTCTCCTGAGGTAGATCTTGGAAAGCACTAGAAACTGAACATCCTCACCAGGTGCTGAAGAAAAGTCTCTTCATTTTAATTGCCAAGCAGAGATGTGCACATTTGGATGGTGACTTTCCTGGGTGGTGCCTCTAATGGTGTCTACAGCCATCAAACTACCAGCCGAGATGGTGGTGGGCATAAAGAGAATTTGTGCCTATAACCCTTAGTGTGTTCTGGTTTTTTTTCTTTTAATTTTTAAATTGTGGTAAAATACTCATAAAACATACTGTCTTCACCATTTTTAAGTGCACAGTTCAATAACATTAACTGTTAATACGTTCATATTGCTGTGCGGCCATCACCACCGTCAATCTACATAGGCTTCTCAGCTTGTAAAAAGGAAACTACCCATTAAACAGTCATTCCCACTGCTCCCAGCCCCTGCAGCCACCATTCTGCTTTCTGTCTCTCTGGTTTTGACTATTCTCAGTATCTCATATAAGTGGAATCATACAGTGACTTGTCTTTTGTGACTGGCTTATTTCACTTAGCATAATGTCCTCAAGGTTCATCCATGTTGTGTCAGGTGACAGGATTTCCTTCCTGTATTATACATATAATGGAATGTTCCATTACATGTGTGTACCACACTCTGTTTCTCTATCAGTGAGCACTTGGCTTGCTTCCTCTTGACCATTGGGAGTAGTGCTAATACAGACAAGGGTGTCTCTGCCTTTAATTCCTTTACCACCCAGAGTTTTATCTTTAGCAAAATAACTATTAAAGTTTTTTGCCTTTTACTTTGCTTGATCTATCATTTTCCTACCAAAGTTTGTCCTCTTTATATTTGTTGGATTCCTGTTCCTTCACCCCGTCCCCACCCTCATCTTCCCATGCCCCTGATGGAGTTGCAGTGTTGTAGCCCTTTTGTGTTTACTTTTCAAGGCAGCAGCAAAAGAAACTTATGATATCAGCAGGACTGTGCAGAGTTCCCTGGAAGAATGTCAGCCACAGGAGGCACTCACTCCTCCCTCACCACGGACCAGCAGAGGGAGAGGAGAATGCTGGGGAGCCCCAGCTTCCCACTCCTCCGTCCTCACATTCTTCCTCCTTCCACGCCCTCTCCTCCTCCTTCCACGCCCTCTCCTCCTTCTCCTTCCTTATTCTTACCTTGATTCTTTCTTTCTTTCTATTCTTTAAGTCCACTTCTGAACTCTGTGTTAAGTCGCTACATTGTGAGGACTGTGTCTAACACTGAGATTTATTATTGGGACTGCA
The DNA here is from genome assembly GCF_003255815.1 of Theropithecus gelada. Lineage (NCBI taxonomy): Eukaryota > Metazoa > Chordata > Mammalia > Primates > Cercopithecidae > Theropithecus > Theropithecus gelada. Next base: position 61,880,996 of record NC_037677.1, read on the forward strand.
CAAATCACTTCTGAATAAAATGTTTGACGGTTTTTCTGTTAGTATAATCACATAGTTTGAATTTGACCCCCTTCCTGTGTTGGAATACAATGTTGCCCTCACTTATTTACCAGCATAGCTGTGTCATTCATGGAGGACTTACATATTAGTACCTGCAAGGTTGATTTTTTTTTTGAGACAGAGTCGCTTTGTCGCCCAGGCTGGAGTGCAGTGGCGTGATCTCAGCTCACTACAAGCTCCACCTCCTGGGTTCACGCCATTTTCCTGCCTCAGCCTCCCAAGTAGCTGGGACTACAAGCGGCTGCCACCATGCCCAGCTAATTTGTGTGTGTGTGTGTATTTTTAGTAGAGATGGGGTTTCACCGTGTTAGCCAGGATGGTCTCGATTTCCTGACCTCGTGATCCGCCCATCTCGGCTCCCAAAGTGCTGGGATTACAGGCGTGAACCACCGTGCCCGGCGCAAGGTTAATTTTTTCCCCAGAAGGCCTCCTCTTTCTACGGATATTCATTTTCTATATAAATTGAGATGTTACCTCACCTCAGATTGTTGTTAGATGGCACTTGGGAATGAGTGCTCCAGGGACAGTGCTGAATTCTGAAGCTGACTGTGGAGTTAATGCCCCATCTCCTCTTGGTGTGCCTCTGTCTCGTTGGTTTCTTTCTGACAAGCCATTGGGCAACCTCAGCCAGGAAGTAAATGCCACTTCTTTTGGGTGTCTGAGACTTATGACTAACATTTGTAGGAATTTTTTTTTTTTAAGTTTTTTGTCTTTGGAAAATTTAGCTTTATAAATTAAATACCAATTTTTTTTAATTTTTTTTTTTTTGAGACAGGGTCTCACTCTGGCACCCAGTCTGAAGTGCAGTGGCACAATCACGGCTCACTGCAGCCTTGACCTCTTGGGCTCAAGCTATCCTCCCGCCTCAGCCTACCAAGCAGCCGGGACTACAGGTGTGCCCCACCATGCCTGGCTACTTTAAAAAAAAAAAATTGCAGAGATGGGGTCTCACTGTGTTGCCCAGGCTGATCTCGAACTGCTAGGCTCAAGCCATCTTCCTGCCTTGGCCTCCCAAAGTGTTAGGATTACTGGTGTGAGCCACCACACTGGGCCCAAATACCAAATTCTAAATAGAATTGGAAATTGTGTTATTGAGAATTTAGTGATTACTCTTCCCTATATCTTGTTAAGTAATTCTTCTCAAGTTGTTTGCCTTTTTCCCTCTCTTTCTCTCACAAGTTATAAAGTGAGGTTTTCCACAGGCTCTGTGACACGACAGCATCGTCACTCTGGTGGTTAATGGAATGTGTGTTTGTGTATTTCTGTGTTCTCTAGAGTTTTGTAAGTTGGTAGGTATTGGTAGAATTGGAAAGTTTTTTAAATTTAAATTTTAAAAAATTCCTTTTTTTCGCGTGCTGTGGTAGGCAGACATAAAATGTTCTTTCATGAGGTCTGTATTCCAATTTGGGGGACAGTGTAGCTCTAAGGAAATACAGTTTTCAGGGCTGTGGTGGAAGAGGGAGTAACAGTTTTGATGTAGAACTTTTATGAAAAAGCAAAATGGTAGAGAGCAACAACAGTAAAAGGGTTAGAGTTAGGGTTAGAAAAGAATTTTTCTAGATTCAGGCCCCCTCTCACCAAATGATAATGGGGTAAATGTTGGAGGATTTGCTGCTGCTGTGCTTACAATCAAACCTTCCTTCATATTACTGTTTTGTAATTCATTCTACACTGAAATAGTTCATTGTACCTAACACTGCTCCAGCCAGCTTTTGAGGCACTGACTTCACCCTCAATTCCTCTAAGAGGAAGAGGGGAAAAAAATCTCTCACTTGCTACTTCACAGAATCTGTGTTGTTATACATGGAACTTTGTTATGGAGAGTAATTTTTATTTTAGAAACATTATAAATGTTTCTTGTAATGATTATTTTTAAAGTGAGCTCTAGAGTTTCCAAAACTGGGCGTTGAGTAGAATCCAGCATTGTAATAATTCAGATTTGGTTCCTGTTTTCCCTTGCACTGTGCTGGAACTCACTGTCCTGGAGCTCAAGGGAACCCAGTGGCACTGGAGGTGTATTGAGTCAATGGAACACCTGTCAGCTTCCATCTTGATACCATAGGGAGCATGAACGTTCAAGCCTATGCTGCTAGAAGTGAGGAAAGTGGCTGCCATTATGGTTTTTATTACGGCTTTTTTTTTTTTTTTTTTGGTAAAATGTCCTTTTAAATGAAGACAAGTTTACTTTATGAAAAATAACCAAGTTTATGCATTGTGCTTTTGTCAGTGTGTGTTATACTTCAATTTAAATCGGAGGCTGAAACCAGACGTTTGCTTGAGGCCAGGAATTCAAGACCAGCGTCGGCAAACTAGCAAGACCCTGTCTCTACAAAAAAAATAAATAAATGAAAATAAATTTTAGCTTCCAGAGGTAACTACTCCCTATACATTTAGACATATATAAACTATGAGAAGTTAAGAAATTTTTTCACAAATAATAACTAATATTAGTGGAGTGCTCACGTATGTTATTTTTTGTACATTAATTCAATCTTTACAATAGCCCACTTAAGTAGGTAATATTATCCCCATTTTACAAACTGAGGCTTAACAAGGTTAAGAAGTTTTCCTTAAAGTTGGGGGCAGTGGCTCACACCTGTAATCCCAGCACTTTGGGAGGCAAGAGGATTGCTTAAGCCTAGGAGTTCAAGACCAGGCTGGGCAACATGGTGAAACCCTGTCTCTACCAAAATAAAAGTACAAAAGAAAATTAGCCAGGCATAGTGGTATGTGACTAGTCCCAGCTACTTCAGAAGCTGAGGTGGGATCAATTGAGCCCAGGAGGGCAAGGCTGTAGTGAGCTATGATCACATCACTGCACACCAGCCTGGGTGACAGTGAGACCCTATCTCAAAAAAACAAAATTGCCTTAAGTCATATAGATTGTACCAGCAGCTCTCAAAGTGTGGACTTTGGACTTCTAGGAGTCCCCAGGAACCTTTTAGGGGATGTCTATGAGGAGGTCCAAACTGTCTTCATAAGAATACTAAGGTGCTATGTGCCTTTTAAACTCATTCTCTCACGAGTGTTCAGTGGAGTTTTCCAGAGGGTCTGTGACATGGTGACATCACTCTGACGGTTAGTAGAATGTGTGCGTGTGTACTTTTGTTTTCTAGAATATTGTAAATTGATAGGTGTAGGGTATAAATGTATGTGTTTTTAGAGATTAACTCAGTTTGCTGCCAGTGCTTCTACCACAGTAGAAGCTCTTACTAGCTATTTTCATTTATACCTGCTGCTGAGTCATGACCACCCAAAATCTACATGTTGAAGCTCTAACTCCCAGTTACTCAGAATGTGACTGTTTATTTGGGGATTGGGCTTTTAGTGGGGTGATTAGGTTAAAATGAGGCTGTTAGGGTCAGCCCTAATCCAGTCTGTCTGGTGTCTTTACAAAAAGAGGGAATTTGGACACACAGAGACACCAGACTAGTATGTGCACAGAGGAAACGAGGACACAGCAAGAAGGCGGCCATCCTGCAGGCCAAGAAGAGAGGGCTTAGAGAAACCAGACCTACCAACAGTTTGATCTTGAACTCTGAGCCTCCAGAACTGTGAGAAAATAATTGTCTATTGTTGAAGCTACCCAGTCTGTGGTACTTTGTTACGGCAGCCCCAGCGACGGATACGCTTGCTGTAATGCAGAAGCTTATGTGTGACTCTTGTCTTCCTCTGAGCCAGACACTAAAGAGATTTGTAAAACTGTAAAACAGTGCCACTCTCTTACTAATTTGGGGGAGGGGTGGAGACTGTTGTTTTTCATAAAATATTCTGTTTATATGAAATGGGTACATTTATTTTAAAGTAAAAAAAATTTAATTCTTTGATTTTCAAATACAGTAAATATCACTATATATATAACTCACCTAAACAAAAGTTCTTTGGGGTCCTCAGTAATTTTTTAGTGTTAAGCGCTCCGGATGCCAGAAAGTTTGAGAATGGCTACACTATACTGTACTTCCAAATGGGATCCTATTATATATGATCTTATATAATGAGCTTTTCTCACCCAGCAATACATAGTGGATCACACTGGTCTTTAATAGATACAGATCTACATCATTATTTTTAATGTCTGGACCAGTAGTCTGTTATAGGTATGTTTTATCCTTTAATGGCTAATGGGCATTGAATTGGTTTCCAGGATGGGCTATTATGAACAATTATCTTTGTGAATTTATCTTTTTGTGCTTGTGGGGTCATCTAGAAATGGAATTAAATGGGTTTTAAGATGTATTCAGGCCAGGCATGGTGGCTCACGCCGGTAATTCCAGCACTTTGGGAGGCCAAGGCGGGTGGATCACATGAGATCAGGAGTTTGAGACCAGCCAGACCAACATGGAGAAACCCCATCTCTACTAAAATACAAAATTAGCCGGGTGTGGTGCTGCATGCCTGTAATCCCAGCTACTCAGGAGGCTGAGGCAGGAGATTTGCTTTGGAACCTGGGAGGCAGAGGTTGCAGTGAGCTGAGATCGCGCCATTGCACTCCAGCAAGGGCAACAAGAACGAAACTCCGTCTCAAAAAAAAAAAAAAAGATGTATTCAATTTGGATTTCTTATTAGGAAACTAAGGTTTCTCTTCTCCGTTCTAGAACTGCTAAATATTAAGTGCAAACAGAAAAATGTGTAAAATATATGTACCAATTAGCACATATACTTAGCAGCTCCTCGTGTTTGGGGCCACTGTCTTGAAAAGGCTGACCTGCCAGTAATTCTTTCAAACATTAGGAAAACCAAGCTGGGTGTGGTGGCTCATGCCTGTAATCCCAGCACTTTGGGAGACCGAGGAGGGCAGATCACCTGAAGCCAGGAGTTCGAGACCAGCTTGGCCAACATGGTGAAACCCCGTTTCTACTAAAAACACAAAAATTAGCTGAGCATGGTGGTGGGCACCTGTAATCCCAGGTACTCAGGAGGCTGAGGCAGGAGAATCGCTTGAACTTGGGAGGCGGAGGTTGCAATGAGCTGAGATCCACACCACTGCACTCCAGCCTGGGTGACAGAGCAAGACTCCGTCTAAAAAAAAAAAGAAAGGAAAACCTTTTCTTTTTCTTCTTTTCTGTTTTCTTTTGAGAAAGAGTCTCACTCTGTTTCTCCAGCTGGAGTGCAGTGACATGATCCTAGCCCAGTGCAGCCTTAGCTTCCAGGCTCAAACAATTCTTTCGCCTTAGCCTCCGAGTATCTGGGACCACAGGCATGTGCAACCTGGCTCATTTTTAAAATTTTGAATAGAGATAGGGTCTCGCTATGTTGCCCACGCTGGTCTGGAACTCCTAGGCTCAAGCCATCCTCCTGCCTCTAGTCCTCCTAAAGTGCTGGGATTACAGGTGTGAATCAGCACACGTGGCCCTTTTTTTCTTCCTTGTAAACTAAGACTATTGGCCGTTTCCTACAAGTTTTACATCAGTCATCTGGAAATTTGGGTTCTTCTTCCTAAATAGCATTACTATTGGCTTCACTAATGGGACTGGACTAGTATTGACCCAGCTTGAAGGTGCTACAGAAGGCGAGTCCCACTGGAGAAGCTACCTGGGACTGTGGGAGCCATTTTAACCCTGAGAGTCTGGAGACAGCTATTGTCATATTGATGGGCATCTTGACAGCACCTTTCCAAACTCTTCATTTAGCAACTTTGGTAACTCTGGAAGCCCCTAAGATAGCACAGGAATGGGAGAGCTGTGGTATCTGGTACCTATCTCCTAAGTGCCTTAGAGATATATAGTTAGCTTTGCTAAAACACACACACACACACACACACACACACACACACACACACAAGGATTGTAGGATTGAGATAGTGGAAAAGATGGCAAATTTTCATAAATTTTCAGAACTATGGGACACCGTAGCCTTCTCTTCCCAACCAGAGGGAAGACTAACTTTTTAAAAAATGCCTATTATGCCCAGACACTTAGTATGTAATTTTGCTTGCACTTTACAGCAATTTTAATGGTGGTATTACCATTAATTTTAGTTAGAAAATAGGTAATTGCTCAAGAATCTAGCCAGTAAGTGGGATTCTGTCCCCCAGTCTCCATGACAGCAAGCCGTGCTCTCCCACTGTACAGCGCCAGGACACACCCAGGAAGAATGCTTTATTACTGTGAGATGAAGACGTCAATGGCCAGGGCCTCACTGCAGCACCACCAATAAATCCAACAGCAAAGGAAACAAGAAAACACGGAAAGGGAGCTATTGTTTTCTGTTTTCCCAAGGAGACTCCAGCCTGAGCCACTGAGGCATTCAGAGTTCCCAGAGAGGCCAGATTCAGGGTGAGGAGGAACCTTGTAAGCTATGTTTTTTCCTACTGATTAAGATCATGTTTTTCATTGCCTTTTAAAATTTTATTTTTTAGATCACAGCAGCTAAGTCTTTTTAAAAACACAGTCTAGGCCTTGGGTCACAAAAGTTCACTAGGTTTTGTCCCATTAGATGATGTTTCCTCTTTAATGTATTTGTAATGTAAACCTCTCCCCATTTCTGCTGTGATCTTGGAACTGTGGCCAGCCTCCAACCTTTCACCGCTGGTATGTCAACATTTAAATCTACAGCCAATAAGGAGGTTCACAGTTTCAACAAAACACCTTAAACAAAACCAGCACCCCACCCCATCCCCGCACGTCCCAGCTTCCCCAGTGGCTCATTCAAACTAACTTAAAGTCAAAAAACCATAAGCAAATATGCCTTTTCCAAATTTGCAGCCTCCAAGGCAGATGAAATGGTCAGACATTTGCCTTTTAGGGTTGTCCTAGGAAGAGCTAACAAAAAGGGTGACAGCCCCTAAACAGCTGCTTGGGGAGGAGGACATCTGCCTCTGTTTCACCAGCCACTCAGTGCTCAGGCCTTGCCTCGCGCAACGCGGTGCCGCTGGGGAGCAATGGTTCTGAGCAGCCAGTTGTTATACGGCTTTTGTTTTAACGAAGCCACCCATTACGGTAGAGCCATAACTCCAGGAAGCCAGCTGTCAGGGTTGTGGCGCAGGCCCCTGCGGGTGGGAGGCAAGGGGAGAAAAACGGTGTCTGGCCAAATTCCCTTTCTGACACCTGAGCCTGGCTGGCTTTGTAACCGGAGAGTTTTGCGCCCTTTCCCCCATCCCATCTTCCCCGGGGAGATCCTGGGGCCCTTCTTGCTCTCCATCCTTGGAGGGAGCTCAGGGACATTTCGGGATTCTGATTTCTTGGTCTGCAACTCCCTGTGTGCCAGGCTGGGCTGGGCCCCGCTGCGGCTGGCTGGCGTTTGGCGCTCTCATCCAGAGAGCGCTTCGCTTTGAAATCTACCCACTCTTTTTTTTTTTTTTTTTTTTTTTTTTAAACCAGGTATGATGATGTCAAACGTGATGCTGATGCTACAGTTACAGCCCCTGCTGGCGCAGCCTCTCTGATTCTGTCTTCCTCTCCGCGTCCAGTGCTGGGCTTTTTCAGACAAGTGCATCTCCTAACCAGGTCACATTTCAGCCGCGACCCACTCTCCGCCAGTCACCGGACGCAGACCGCGGGAGGAGGGCTGAGGACAGCCGCGTGCTCTTCACCAGCAGCGGGGTGGGAGGAAGGACATTAAAATACTGCAGAAGTCAAGACCCCCAGGTAGAACCCGGACCACGATGCGCGCCCCGGGCTGCGGGCGACTGGTGCTGCCGTTGCTGCTCCTGACCGCGGCAGCCCTGGCCGAAGGTGACGCCAAGGGTCTCAAGGAGGGCGAGACCCCTGGCAATTTCATGGAGGACGAGCAATGGCTGTCGTCCATCTCTCAGTACAGCGGCAAGATCAAGCACTGGAACCGCTTCCGAGACGTGAGTCCGCAGGGCCACCCGGGCAGAGGCCCGGGGTTGCAGGTTAGGGGAGTGAGCTCCGGTTGCGGGTTAGGGGAGTGAGCTCCAGGATCTGCGGGAGTGGCCGCCGCACGTCGCAGCCCAAGGCTCTGCAGCCCGGCCGGCTAATTACATGGAGAGTAAACAGTATGGGGGGGTCACAGCCTGGCGCCCCTCCCCTGTCCCTGTGGCCCTGGCCGGCGGCCCTGGGACCCCCCAGCCCCGGGGCTCTCAGCCCCACACCCGCCCGACAATCCGGGGGCGCGCTCTCCGGGGTCGCCCCTGCGGGCCGGGAGCGGGAAGGGGTGCGGGGCCGGGGGAACCCGGGCTCTGGCTGCTGCTGGACCCCGACCCGCTCCCCCGCTGCGTTGTGCGAGCCGCCCCCGGGCCTGTCCCAGCCACGGGGATGCTGCAGGCTGCACATACGGGGCACTGCAGCACCGGCAGGTCTGGGTGGGGCCGGCAGTGAGGGTGGCATCGGCTCGCGCGGTGCCCTCTGTTCCCACCGTGGGCTTTGCGGGAGGGGGCAGCAGGGGACGGGAGTGTGGCCGGGGCTCTGGGTCTGGGGTCCCAGCAGCCTTCCTAGGCGAGATGATGGAAGGCGTGTCTATACGGGGGTGGGCTGGGGTTCCCGTGCAGAAGGGCGCGCGAGGACCCAGGAGGGTTTTCCTGGACCAATCTTTCAGGGGGGAACCCAGCTCGGAGCGAGGGGAGCAGCTCGGAGCCGCAGGAAGGCTCCCGACCCGGTGGGCTTGAGAAGCCCGGGAGAGCCCAGAAGCTGGGTCTGGGGGCCCCCGGCGGGCGCCGCCCGAACCCCTGCGTAACCTTGGGCCGAACTCCGCGGGGTGGGGGCGGGGGGGGGCGGCTGCGGCACTTTTGTTTACCGGCACCTGTGGATCGGAGGGGAAGTCGCAGGCGGCGGCCTGGCGGGCCAGGTCCTTCCTCCGGGCCGGGCCGGGTTGTGGGCTGGGGAAGCAGGGGTGAGGCAGGGCGGGCGGAGGGTGTGGCTGGACCCCGAGATCGTTGGGGGTGCTGTGGGGGGATGGGCCCGGATGCGCCAGAGGCGACGCCGGCTGCTCCTGGCGACCTGGTGCTCACCATCGCCCTGACCCCAGAAAACCTCTTCTAGGACCCCGGTCCTTACTCCTGCTTCCCCAGATTCCGTCGTCCGACCCACCCAGTACAACGCAGGCCACACCATGACCTCTCCGGTTTTCTCTTAAACTGTGTGCATCCACAAGTTCCTTGGAAATTTGTTTAAAACACACTTGCTTCATAGGCTGTCCAGCCAAGCAATGGGAAGAGGCAGAGATTTGGATCTTTTTGTTACCGTCAGACAAGTGACTGTTTCTCCCCAAAGTCAAACTGGCAGGTTGTAATTCACAGAGGACAGCAGGAACCACGGGTAGCCAGGTCTCCAGGCTGAGTGGCCGGGCCCCCGATGGGCTGCTGATCTCCGCCTTCGCCCCACTTGCGACCTGTTCAGCCGCAGGAGCCTTGAGCCCCGCGAGGCCTTCCCGAGGCACCTGCAGGCCTGGCGCAGATGAGCCGCAGTCTCCTGCCGCCTCCTGGGCAGCAGCCTGGCCGCAGCAGCGAGGGGGTGGCAGCAGGCCGGCCCATCCGGAATCCATGTGTCACTGGCCTGGGCCTCCCTCCGACTCACTGGCTGTTTGATCTGCCAAAATGAGACCAGTGAAGGTCAGAGGGAAAAGAGATGCTTAATCAGAATAGGAAAGGTTTAAAATAAAAGATTCCTCCCCACCTCCCTTCTTCCACCTGCTTCTAATAGCCAGCTCAGTGGGTGAGAATAAATGACTTACTGCTTGACCCCATGGCACTGGGCTGCCCACCTGTCTCCCTGTATTGGTGCCAACCACTTCCCCCTTCCTCCCATGCTCATCAGAAGAAGGGCACTAGATTTGAAAGTCTTCAGGACTTGCACATATAAGATTTATGGGAAAGCTTTAGGCGTGTGTTGATTTTGGTAGCCTCAGGCTTTTGTAGGGCAGATGTCCTCTAAAACCCCATTGAAGGTAGTCCTGGCTGCAGGAGGACAGGGTCAGGGAGAGAAGTAGGACAAAGAAGGCTGGGCAGGAGGGCCTGGCCCTGGGGATCTGTTGACAGCCTCTGCAGAAAGGCAGGAAGGAGGCTGCTAGCTCAGAGCCACTGCATTGCATAACTCTAGGGGTGTCACAATAGAAATGTCGCCCCCTGAAGTTGTGCAGTGCACAGACAGTATACAGGGTCCCCACCAGCACTAGAAACGTATTCCTCTTCTGCCAGAAGAAGCCCTACTTCCTGCCTAAGGGCTGAAGGCACTCTAACTGGGCCCAGTAGCAATGGGCTTTATATTTCCATTAGGCCAGCTCTTTGGAAAATATGCTCCTTGGTTCCTCAAAGGAGAGATGGGAATTTCATTTGAACCCCTTAAGGGGTTGCAAGGTTGAACTGGGACTTTGTTCATAACCCCATAATGGTACAGGGCCCCTCATTTGCCCTAGTAGGGTGGAGGCAAGCAGGAGGAGTGGGATACTCTCAGGCAACAGGATTGGGAGGGAAATGCCTCATTAAATGATGTGGACAGAACTGAAGGGGGAAGTTGAGGGAATCATGTTGAAAGGGTCAGGAGAATAAAGAAGAGCAAGAAAACTTGAGGAGTTGCTCCACTTTGGAATTGGCCAGAGCTGGTTGAGAGGGAGCGCAGCTTAGCATCTTTCTCTGAGCACCAGGATTATAGGGAAGGCAGGATTTACCAGTTGAGTAATCCTCCCCTCCAGTGGGCTCAGGGCTTTCACAGCCTGCGCCTGGCTAGATCTCTTCTAATGCTAGGTGCCCAACTGCCAGGGAGGAGGGGATTCTGGCAGAGGAGCAGGGAGGTTGTGGACTCCACCTGGCTCCCTGGCCCACAGATCTAGCCATGCCCTGCCCTGGGCAGTCCTGGGCTTTTCCAAGCCCTGCTGCCCGATGCTCCTACCTCCCAATTCACTCCCTGCACAACTGGGTGGAATTTAATGCAGGTCTTTGGAACAAAGCATCTAGGGCCTAGAGGGATGGACACTTGGAGGAGACAGGTCCATTACACAGCATTCTTCAGGGCAGGCTCCACAGAGCTTGGCTATGAAGAACTGACTATTCTCTTTCTTCTTGGTTCTTCTCTACTTTGTACTCCACTTCTACGAAGTTTTCATTATATTTATGAGTGTCTTGCACAGTGCTTGGCACCCAGGAGGCGCACAGTTCATAAAAGTTGAGTCTCTGGTGCAGTGAGCACTCATGTCTGCCAGTCCCTACGGAAAGCACTTTAATTTGAGTGGTCTCTTGTGCCTGTCGACGACCTGGGAGATAGTTATTGTTACTTTACAGACTACCATTTTATGGTTGTAGAAACTGAGGCACACAGAAGTAACTTACCCAAAGGTCAAATAGCTAGTAAGTAGCAGAGCTGAGATTTGAATCCAAGTCATCTCACTTAATTTTGCTTTTCAGGGAATTCTAGGGCTCACCCTTAGAAAAAGTGAGAAGGAAGGGTCTATCCTGAAGAACAAAGTCTACCCTGGCTCGTGTCCTCTGAGTCTTCAAGGATACCCTGAGTAGGAGTGTCACCTCCTAGGAAGGTGGGCCAAAGCCCCCAGTGTCTCCAGCAGCCTTCCCATAGCCTGCTCCCCACCCAGGCCTAGCAACACTCCAGAGGCAGCTCTCCACCCAGGAGGGGCTGGGGTGCAGTGTGCTGGGACAGCTCTGGCCTGGGTGCAGGTTCAGACTCTGCCACTGACTGGCCCCAGGATACCGGGCACATCACATAACCCCTCTGAGCTTCGGTTTCAGACTAGGAAACTAAAAGGGACGCATAAGCCTGAAGGCACTTTGTCAGGGGGCTGGAGGGCTTCCAGGGCAGGTACTATGCTCCTTCCCGATGTAAAAACCACCAGATGGGTCCTCATTTCTGGGGCTGGCCCACACCATGCCTGTCCCTGTGAGAAAGACGTTACTGCACGTTCACTGTCACTCATTCACTGCAGATCTGAGCACTTCCTGGATGCCAGGGACTTCATCATGATCCTGGAGTCTGGTCCAGGGATATTGTTACCTGCTGGCTACATATGAGTCTCATGTGTTTAGGAACACCAAAAAGGCAAGTAGCAAGTAGCCACAAAGGGGCTCCCTCCTGACCACCCCTCCCTGCTTCCCACCCCACACACCTAAACCAGCGTGAGTGTGGGGATGTGCTGCGCCAATGTCTGTGGGTAAGTGTGGGTGTGTGAGAAGAACCCAAAAGTGGGTCAGGATGGATTTCATAATTGGGGTTTGGGTCCTCTGCCAGATAAAGTGACTAAAAACAAAACAAAACATATAACAACAACAACAATTGGGATTTGAGAATGGAAGGGTGGGCCTTTCCCTGACCTCCCCTCCACCCCGGCTTCTAATTGGAGCAGTGTCAGCAGAGCGATGGGCTCTTGAACACCCAGCCAGACTCCAAGCCTGGGAAGAGAGGGAGAGAAGAGCCCTCTTTGCCTGGAGAGGCTGTCGTATGCTACTCCAGTCTTGCAGCAGCCTGAGAGGATGGGAAGCCAGCACCCTCCCCTCCCCTTCTCGAAGAGGTCAGAAGGCTACCTGGAGCACAGAAGAGCTCTGTCCTACCCTGAGTCCCAAGGGCCAGAGAGAGTGCTCTGCTCATCTTCCCAGTGAGGGGATAGAACTAGTTGTGACCTTAGGGCAGCCACTTCACCTTTCTGGGCCTTGATTTTCCTGGTGGTTTAGTGGGGAGGCGAAACCAAATCATCTACAGAGGCTTTAGCATGCTGTGACTCCAGGAAGAGCCTGGAAATGGCCTGGCCACCCACAGGTATACCCTGCCTATCCTACCACACCACCGCCACAGGCTGGGCAGCAAGTCTTTGGGTTTAAGGAAGAGATTCTCTTTTTTTTTCCAGAGAAAGTACCTGTGACCAGATTAGGGGAGGGTGTATATTAGCTGGAGACCAAGAAACCTGAGAAATGGGGCCTAATGGCATCTTGGGGCAAGCACCAGGCTGAGGACGCACGTATCATCTCTCTTAGTTAGCTAGTTAGCGTGGGCTGCTGTAACAAGATACCAGAGATGGGGTGGCTTAAACAACAGAGATTTATTTTATCCTCACACTTCTGGAGGCCAGGAAGTCTAAGATCAGGATGCTGGCAGACTTGGTGTTTGATGAGGGCCCTCTTCCTGGCTTACACTTTTCTCATTATAGCCTCACATGGCAGAGAGAGAGAGAGCATGAGCTCTATGTAGCCTCTTCCTTTTTTTTTTTTTGAGACAGGGTCTCACTCTGTCACCCAGGTTGGAGTGCAGTGATGCAGTCCTGGCTCACTGCAACCTCCACCTCCTAGACTCAAGCGATCCTCCCACCTCAGCCTCCCAAGTAGCTGGGATCACAGGCACACACCACCACGCCTGGCTAATTTTTGTATTTTTTGTAGATAGGGGGTTTCACCATGTTGCCCAGGCTGGTCTTGAACTCCTGGACTCAAGCAATCCACCCCCTTCCACCTCCCAAAGTGCTAGGATTACAGACATGAGCCACCATGCCAGCCTCTAGCCTCTTAAACAGACCCCGATGAGGGCCCTACCCTGATGGCTTACCTAGACTGAATCTACCCCCCCAAGACCCCGCCTCCTAATCAACTCCCATTGGAGGTCAGGATTTCAGCATTTGGGTTTGGGGGAACACAAACATGCAGTCTACAACGCCATCTCTGCGTCTCCTTGCAGGAGCAATGTGGGTCTTCTTAGAGTTGCGGATGGGAAAAATGTATGCCCAGGCCTAGGCCTGGATACAGAATTTAGATACCACTGTGCCCAGCCTCAGTGTGCAGACCTGGCCCGGCTGTGGCTCTTGAAGTGTGCCAGCCTCTGACCGCCCAAGGGCTTGGCCAGCATCCAGTTGCAGGTGTGGCTCCTTCCTTGGGGTTCCTGCAGCATTTATTGGCCATAACTCATTTGGCACAGGTTTAGATGCCACCTCATAGCATCACTTAAACTGCGGGCTGTATCTTCCGAGTCCTTCTGCTGGTATTTGTAATGTATGTTTGTCACATTCCTCCCATCGTAATCCCCTGAGGACAGGGTCTGGGAACAGACTGCCTTGCGTAGCTTACCACCCCATCCCCAGAGCATTGCATGGGGTGTTTGGCACACAGTAGGTGCTCAATGTAAACGTGTGCACTGTGGCATGTTAGAGCCAGACAGGATCTCATCCAGCACATTCTCTGCACCCCTCCCTCTCCTCTCCAACTAGCAGTGCTGTGGGTTCAAATAAAGAGGGGCTGGGGTGCTGGTCTGACTGTGCTGGTGATTTGGGGAGATCTCTTCCTCTTCCTGAACCCCAAAACATTGGGACAAACACAGCAACACGCTCAGCTCCCTGAATTTCAGTGATTCATTTGTGGGATAAGGGAGTGAATGATAAATGAAGGACGACTGTCCCCGGGTCTCCCTGTCCTTCAGCCCTCTGTGCCTGTCCCTGGCTGCAGCCAGTCTCCTGTGGAGAGGGTGCTCTGAGCCTCTTCCCCACTCCCACACCTTATTATGCCCAAAGAGTGTGCCAGTCACCTATCAGACATGTGGATGGTGGGGACAGGGCTCCCTTGGGTAGAGAACAGCTTCTGTAGGGCGGGGTGTGCAGCCCCTTCCTGCTCTCTGCCCTGACACCTGCCAATCTGTCAAGGCTGCCCTGTACAGAAGGGTAAGCCAGACCCCGCTGGTGTCTTACCTCTGCCTGGATGCAAACAGCTCGCTCCTTCCCTGACCCCTTGTCCCCTGGCATAGGGCAGAGGACGCAAAGAGTCTGAAATCATTCAGGCTCCTATTCTACTAATCTCCAAGTTCTCAGTTTGGAAGAACTGGGGGAGCAGAATCCTGGAGGCTCAGAAGCACTGAGCCCCACATTTCACAGGTAAAGAAACAGGGCCAGCCGGGCGCGGTGGCTCAAGCCTGTAATCCCAGCACTTTGGGAGGCTGAGACGGGCAGATCACGAGGTCGGGAGATGGAGACCATCCTGGCTAACACGGTGAAACCCCGTCTCTACTAAAAAATACAAAAAACTAGCTGGGCGAGGTGGCGGGCGCCTGTAGTCCCAGCTACTCAGGAGGCTGAGGCAGGAGAATGGCGTAAACCCGGGAGGTGGAGCTTGCAGTGAGCTGAGATCTGGCCACTGCACTCCAGCCTGGGTGACTGAGCGAGACTCCGTCTCAAAAAAAAAAAAAAAAAAAAGAGAAACAGGGCCAGAGAAAGGGCAGAAAAAAAAAAAAAAAGAAACAGGGCCAGAGAAAGGGCAGGCACCTGCGACACCGCTCCTCTTGCGGCCCGGGGCTCTTCCCCTGCACCATGGCCTGTGGCTCAGCTCCAGCCCTGGGGTCTCCCTCAGACCTCCCTGGGGCTTGAATTCTGACCCCCATCCCCATGTTCCAGAAGGGAAGCCAGGGTCCTGAGGCAGCTCAGAACACAGCCCCGGGCCTCTCACTCCTCCCACTGTTCTCTGCCCTTTATGGACTATTGGGGCAGGGACCAAGGACTAGGGCAACCACCAAAATGCCACTGGACCAGCAGGGAGGTCAGGCCCCGGGCATCAGGTGGGTGTTGGCACAGGCATACCTGAGCCCAGGCCCAGCCCGGCTCCTGGCATGCGGGGAGTGATGATAAGCACATTTTTGCCCTCCAAGGAAATTCCTCTGAGGGCAGAGGAGGTGGGAGGCTGGAGTCTTCTAGATGCCTGTCTCCTTCTGTTTATCCAGGCCTAACACAGCCTCTGCCGCCGCCTCCAAGAGAGGGGCAAGTATTTATATCTGGCCCCTCTGCCCCCCACCCCCCTGCCCAGCCACCCCCACCCCCTCGCAGGGACGCTGCCTCCCCAAGTGCCCTCTCCCGGGTGTGTGATGGAGTGTTAATCCTCAGCAGGGGAGGATCCCAGGTGTCGCCACTGGGCCCCGCCTCGCTCTTTTCTGGGTCCTTCTCTCTGTGCCCTGTGGCTGTTTCCAGGGAGGGCAGGAGAAGGCCACAGAGGCCAGCTTCTTTCCAGTCCTGGGCCTTCTTCGGTGGACTGGCCTCCATCACAGGCTCCCTTGCCTGAGGAATGAGGTCAAAATAATGGCAGGTACAGGGCCTCTCAGATGCTGAGCCAGGCCTGGCCCACTTCCATTTTTAGAGATTCTTGGTCTATTAAAAAATGAAGAAATGCCGTAACAAGGTTAGGGAAGTTGTAGTGTATTCAGTCTTATGATGACCGTCTTCTTTCCGTCCTCTTGCTGTGCTTCTGGCTGTGTGGCAAGTGGAGACAATGTCAGACATCCATATTGAGGCCCCTTGTAACACTGAGATTCTACAGAGCCTCTGCCCAGCCCTGCCCCTACGCTCCCCGTGTGTGTGCCAGAGAACCCGGGGTTCAGGTGTCCTGTCTTGTGTGTTTTGAAAGTACAGAGCTTCAGTTCACAAAGTGCCCTTGCAGACATGATTGCTCGGGTTCTTCTGTAGCTCAGAGGGGAAGGCAAGGGGGTCTTCCTTATTTTGCAGCCAAGGAAGCCAGTCCAGCAAGGGAAGCAACTCACTTGCTGGCAGTCAGTGGCAAGACCAAGCAGGAGCCCAGGCCCCCGAGTCCTTGGTGGTGAGGGGCGTAGGGGGTAAGGTCTCCCTGTCACACTGTGCTGCAAAGAAGCAGGTGGATCTTGACCCCATAAGCCAGGGTCTGGAGGGCTGCTCTTCTTTGCTGATGCGCTGCTGGGCCCCAAGCTTCCCACCAGATGGAGAAGCTGGGAGAGATTGGGTTAATTCAAGCTGTGAAGTGAGCGGGTGATTTGGGTGCTAATTAAAATGACAGGAAGTAAACAGCACTTGGAAACACCCAGCATGTGCCCCCTAAGCCTGACTAGGCTTGCGCACTCACTGCTGTCTCCCCCAGCTTGGCGCAGTGGGCACCGTCTCCATGGCAACTGAGCTGAGCTGCAGAGATCAAAGCTGGAGATGGGTTAGCTCCAAACCAGTCAAACCAGGGGTCGTGTGAAGGGGTTTCTGAAAAATGCCTGGAGAACGGGGGCCCCCAGGTGTCTTCCTCTTCCACCGCCAGACCCTCCCCTCCTAACTGCAAAACTCCCTGCCTAGGGCTTGAAGCTGAGTTGGTGTGGTAGGAGAAACCACCTGTGGGCTGGGATTGGGCCTCCTGGGACCCGCCCCTGGCCTGGAACTTTTTTCATCAGCTAACATTCATGGAGTACTGGTTAGAGGCATGGATTCTGGAATCACAGTTCTGGGTGCAGCACTCTTCTCCTTTGCAATTGCTGTGTGACCCTGCATAAGTCACTTAACCTCTCTGAGCCTCAATTTTATCATCTGAGACATGGAGATAATAATAGTAATGTTTCTTAGAGTTGTTGTGAAGAGGAAACAAGCCAATGAAAGTAAAATGTTTAGCATAATGCTTGCCACGTGGTAATTGCTGTAAAGATGTCAGCCAGTGTTAGGAGTGTGTATTACTAGATGCTGGGCATAGAGAGAAGAAATTTACATGATCTCTGCCCTCAAGGAGGGCATCCAAGGAACTGGCCATCTAACTAGGGCGGAGTGAGGCAGAGGCGACATTGCCTGGTGTCACTGGAGCAATGGTAGACTTCTGTGAGGCGCAGCTGGCCTGAAGGATAAGGAGTGGGGCTCGGGAAGATGATGGCCGAGCTGGGTTTTGGGAGATGAGTAGAAATTCTGGGGCTGACATGAACTGGCATTCCAGATGGCGAAGGCTGTGCTGGCCATGCTGGAACCTTGCAGGAGGGACCTGGAGCCGGGGTAGCCAGGGAGAGATCAAGAGAAGATGGAATTTCTTCTGTAGGTGACAGGGAACCCGTGAAGGGCTTTCAAAATATAATACTTATGATATTTTTTATTATTTTTAGAATTTATTTTATTTTATTATTTATATTTATTATGATTATGATTATGTTTTTTCCCTTTATTACAAAGTAATATATGTTCATTGCAGAAATTTTGGGGAAAGTTGGGGAAAAGCAGAAAGATGTCAGAATTCTCTGTATTCCTACCCAGCAGAGGAAATGACTATTACCATTTTGGTGTAAATCCTTTTCACCTACTCACTTTCTTTTTCCCCAAAATGAGATCAAACTGTATATTCAGTTTCAAGGAGGGAGAGACCGGGTCAGAATTGTGTTCTGGAAGGATCTGGGTGGCCACAGCCATGTGGAAGATCGTGGGAGGAGGGAGACCCTCAGGAGGCGCTGCAGTTGTTCGGGTTGGGGTGGTCCAGGCCAGTGGGTGGAGGGCAGGGAGGGCAGGCAAGAGGGATTTGGGAGGGGAAGGGGCAGGACAGTCTTTGGGTTGGCAAGGGTGGCACTGTGAGCCTGCTGCAGGAACAGGCCTGGAATGGGAAGCAGGAGCCTGGGTTCTCCCCGGACCAGCCTGTTCCTCAGCGCACCTTGTATTGCTTTGTGTGAGGCACCCTCGGAGGGAGGAAGAACGGCTGCTCTTTTTCATCCCAGAGGCCCCGTGTTTGGGGTGAAGGCACCCAAGAACATCAGCAAAGTGTTAGACATAAGCACAGAGCGGGAGGGACCTGAGGCCTCATGGCTGGCTCAGTGGTCTCTAAGCTGCCTGCCTAGAGCCAGCGCAGAAGCCTGGCCCAAGCTGGGTCTTGCCCATGGGATTCCAGAAGTCTCAGGTAGCACGTGGGTGCTGGAAGATTTAAAAAGCTCCTCGGGGAAGGGCACGGTGGCTCATGCCTGTAACCCCAGTGCTTTGGGGGGCTGAGGCAGGAGGATCACTTGAGCCCAGGAGTTGGAGATCAGCCTGGGCAGCATATCAAGACCCTATCTTTATGAAAAAAACCACACCAAAAGTTAGACAGGCATGGTGGCACATGCCCGTGGTCCCAGGTACTTGCAAGGCAGGAGGATCGCTTGAGCCTGGGAGTTTGAGGCTACAGTGAGCTATGATCGTGCCACTGCACTCCTGCCTGGGTGACAGAGCAAGACCCTGTCTCAATAAATAAATAAAAATAAAGAGCTCCTCGGCTGATTCTAAGGCACAGTCACCACTGAGGTCCTCATGGCACAGTAAGGAAGTGACTTGTTTGAGGACACGCCGTGGGCCAGGCTGAAAGTGGACT
The DNA here is from genome assembly GCF_003255815.1 of Theropithecus gelada. Classification (NCBI taxonomy): domain Eukaryota; kingdom Metazoa; phylum Chordata; class Mammalia; order Primates; family Cercopithecidae; genus Theropithecus; species Theropithecus gelada. Next base: position 61,900,014 of record NC_037677.1, read on the forward strand.
CCTGGTCCAATGCCCCTTCTATGTCCTCTCTCTACCTCCTCCTCCTCAGTTCAGACACTGATCCTCTCTCAAGGAGAGATACTCTAACTTATGGGGTGGGAGTAGGGGATGGGGAACCCTGGCTCAGTTTCTCTTTTGTCTTGCAATCTCTGGCCAGTTGCTGTTCCTCTCTGAACCTTCATTTTCTCCTTTCTTCTGGTGTTGATCCTGTTGGCTCTGACCACTTCATAGGACTGTGAAGACAAAAGGCAGACCCATCCAAATTCCTGGAGAGAACTTACTCTAAAAGCACCATGCAGGCTGGGCACAGTGGTTCACGCATGTAATCTCAGCACTGTGGGAGGCTAAGGCAGGAGGATTGCCTGAGCGCAGGAGTTCAAGACCAGCCTGGGCAACATGGCAAGACCCCCATCTCTATTAAAAAAAATGTTTTTAAATTAAAAGCTTTACTCATATAGATAGGTAGATAGATAAGCATATCTAAGCACCATGCAATACAAGCCATGGGCTCTTCCAAATCCCCATTTTCCAGGTGAGGTTGGCAGCAGAGCCACCTGCCAGCACTCTCAGGTGTAGAACGGGGCCTCTGTTTCCTGAGAAGCCCCAGGTGCCCTGATGAGACTATTTCTCACAACTGCTAATGAGCCCACTGGGGTGCCAGAAATAGACACCCAACGCTGCACTGAAAGGCATTATTCGCACTTGCCAACAAACACCTTCTTATCAGCTTAAAGGTGGCACCAGCCCACACCTGGCCTCAGGGGCCCTCAGTGTGTCCCTGGGTTTTGCCCTCAAAGTGGCCACTCCCAAGTTGCCCACAGGACTTCCTCATCCTTCCTCCCTGCAAGACCACCTAGGGGACTCTCCTCACACCGCCTATGGTCTCTGCTGTCCCCGTGGTGGCCTCTCCCTCTCCACTTTTACGGGGTTCCTCATGTGGCATCTCTATCCCCCATTTCCCCACCCACAGTCCGGGGCCTTTTCAGCTTTGATTTGTTAAGTGCTTCTTGGATCCCAGGCACCCCACAGGTGCCATCTGCTTTAATCTCTTGAGTAGTGCCGTGAGGCACTGAGCCCCTTGAGGTCGGATGCTTGCCCAAGGTGCACTGGTCAGGGGAAGCCTGGGGATCTGCAGGACCCCAGGGCCCTGCTCTCCTCGTCCCTCTTTGGCTGGCTGTCTTTGCTCTCCTGAGAGTGAGGGTCCTGGAATCCAGATCCACCGGGGCCCCTCCATCCCTCCCACCCAGCCTGGCCACAGCAGAGGCAAAAAGCCGAGGCTGGAACCTGGGGCAGTGCTTTGCACAGAAGGGGCTGCCTCCCTGCCAACTGAGTCAGGAGGGGAGTGGGGGATGGTGGAGCTGCTGGGGAAGTCCCTTTCTTAGAACTCCCACCCCATCCCCACTTTCCCCCAAATTTCTAATCAGAAATTCTTGGTCTTGATCTTTGAGAATCCACTTTGTGTACTGAGTCCCAAAGATTCCACTCACAGCCTGGCTGGAGGTTAAGGCAGCAGGGTTGGGCCAGAGGATGGAAGTATCAGGGGCCTCAGATGATGCCCAGGGGCTGGAGGTGCCTTCCGTACTCCCACTCTGGGCAGGTGGGTTATGGGCACACAGATCTTGTTGGTTGAGGGCAGGTATGGTTGAGGGCTCATACCTCCCTCCCAGAACCCAGCCATTTCCTGTCACCTGCACAGTCTTGTCCCCACCCTTGCCCCAGGGGATGATGGGTACAGATGGGAAGACCCCAGCTGATGGAGACCAGTTGCCACTTTTGCCCCAACGCTTGTCATCATGGCCTCAGCAGCTGCACCTCTCTTGGCCTCCCTCTATCTTCTGTGGGGTGGACCCCCAGTAGAGGACCCCTGCACCCCGAGGAGCTCCTGGAGAAGGCTTCGTTGGTTTTAGCAAATGAGGGAAGTGGTACCTCCGCGGAAGCTTGCCTAGGGGCTCAGGAGTGCTCAGGTCAAGCCCCAGGGATGGGGTGGGTGTGAGGCCAGGTGCCCCGCAGGCTCCCAGGAAGCACCTCTGCAGCCATCCTCTGTCTGCTCCTGGGCCCAGGGGCTGCGGGACTCTTGGCTGCTGGGACAGGTATGTGTGGGCCAGGTGTGGGCCGAGCAGAGGGGTGGGGAAGAGGCTCAGTGAGAGAGACAGAGGAGAAAGGGACACAGGAACACACGGGGATGCAGGTGAAAGCAAGAGAAAGGAGAGAGAGGGAGAGAGCCGGCCTGGGCCCTCATGGGAGCAGTTTGTGGTCCTCCCACCCTCTCCCTCCTTCCCGTCTCCTGCTGCCTCCCTCTCGCACTGCGGAAGAGGCAGGAAGGCCAGCCTGAGGGAGAGCCTCGAGTGCGAAACTGGAGGCTGCTCACAGAGTGGGTCTTGTCACCTCGTTTCTGGATAAAAACCATCTGGCACTGGGTGAACAGTGTCCTTGTTAGTGTCCTTGTTTTCCTACTGTAGCTACACACGTGTGTGCATATGTCCACCTGTGCATAAATGAGGATGTGCATACACACAAACGCACCTGCACACACACGCTACATAGTACAGACCTGTGAGTTTGCATGAGTGCACCTGGGTCTGCATAAATGCACACACGCACAGAAGCATGCACTTGGGTCTATGCCTGTGCACACCGCGTCTTTCTTGGTGGTGATGCCAACTGCTTGCTCGGGTCTGGCCCCTTCTGGCCTTTGTCCAGGAGGCCTCACCCTGCCTGCTCTGATGCTTGCCAGCTTCCAGGGGAGGCTTCAGAAGCCTGAAGGCCTTGGGATTTCAAAGCCCTTTAGGCACGGTTCTGTGTGCCCACTGCTGCATGCATGTGGGTGCCCTTTGGTGCCATGGCCCCGTGCGCTTTTCCCCTAGACCTGACAGCTCTGCTCACCCCTGCACATCTCCGTTCCTTTGGGCTAGGGCAGAACTCAGGATGAAGGGGGCAGCTGCGCATGACTTCTCATGCCCTTCTCCCCCCCAGCTCCCAGAGCCCCTCCTGGAGCCCCATGCAGAGGAAGTGGGCAGCTGGTCCTTGTAACTGCCAGCCTCCAGGCCTGGGAAGCCCCCTCCTTGCCTGCCTGGCAGAGCTTCCACTAGGAGTGCCCTGGGACTGTTTGGTGTTTTTTAGCAACTGTCTCTGCCCTGTAGGGGAAAGGGAGGAAGCCAGATACGTTGAGTGTTCTTACCAGGGAGCTGGGTTGGGTGGGAGGTGCTCTGCCTCTGGCCACTCTGTGGTCCATGGCCCGAGAGGCCTCTGCAGCCAGAGCAGGGTGAGAAGGTCTCCCTTGTGTCTTAGGCCTCAGAGAGTGTGTTGTAGCAAGAAGAGTGGCCTGTGCTGGGTGTCAGGACATCTGGGTTCTGTGACAGGAGGACCTGGGTCAGGTCATCTCCTGTCTCTGGGCTTTCTCCTGCACAAAGAGGGGGCTGGACCAGGTGACCTCTTAGGACCCTTTCTGGGTCCTCTGCCTCAGGATTTGAAGCTGACTGTGATAACTGGGGAAGCCTCATCACAGGCATGGCCTCCCCACTCACTCCGTGCACCAGCTGAGCTCTGTAGAGAAGTGAGACCTTGAGCAAAAAGCATCCCTTTGCAGCCTGGATGAGAGGGCCTTTTCCCCGCCTCACTCACATGGTGGGCAGAGGTCAGGAGAGCGGACTGACAAGGAAGAGGCCTTGGCAGGAGACAGACAGTGCACCGTTTCTCAGGCAGTTTCTGGGACACCCAGGGCACAGGCATGAGAAGCTCTGTTCCCGTCCAGTGTGGGCCCCTCGGACATCTGTCCTGGTGGTGGGGCTGGGAATGGAGTGGGGGTGCCCCACCCTCTCAAAGAAAAAGCCTCTTCTTCTCCTAAGGCCAGTCTTAAGCTCTGTGGTGAAGACGTAAGAATACTGGCCTCCTATTGGGGTTCCTGGGGGGTCAGAGGAACACAGCCATCAAAGGCCATTGCTCAGCACCCATGGCCACATGACGAGGCGGGGGACCCCAGAAACACCAGAGGGCCTCACACTGATATCCCCATCTTTCTCCCTTTCTCCTCCTGCTCCGTTTTCCATGGCTTGCGGCTGTTCCCTGATCTCCAGGAAGTGGAGGTGAGTACTGCCGGGGGCCCAGTCTGTGTGGTCTCTGCAGAGCACACCCCCTCCCCTCCTGTCCCTCCACACCCTCACTCTGACTTGCCTTCCCTGCCAGCCTCCAGTGTGGCGTGGGGGCAATAAGGAGCTCACGGGAGAGGCTGGAAAGGACTCTAGACATGGGTTTACAGGTATAGAGGTGTGGGGAAGGCAGCTGGCAGGGCCTGGGTGGACAGGAGTCAGCCACCAGGATGACGGCCATTGGCACATGGCATTGCTGGCCCGGCCTCTCCTTGGCCCCGCAGTTGAACCTCTGGGATATGGATCTTAGCCCTTCCCTTCTCCGTTGTCCCTCTCTGTCCTCTAGGACGACTACATCAAGAGCTGGGAGGACAATCAGCAAGGAGATGAAGGTAACATGACTCTCCCGGTGGGGGAAGGTGACTGACAAGTGTGAAGACTTGAGACCAGAGGGCAAGCCCTGACCCCACTTGGAGGCTCCTTGAGCAGCCAGGCCCTGGTAGGGGTGGGACTCCTGAGCTCAGGAGCTCTGGTTATCAAGGGCTGCTGGAGGGAGAGGCCTCCCAGCTCAGAAGCGGGGCTGGAGGTTCTTGGGTTCTCCCAGGTGACCTGTGTCCTGACTCTGTGCCCCTGTAGCCCTGGACACCACCAAGGACCCCTGCCAGAAGGTGAAGTGCAGCCGCCACAAAGTGTGCATCGCCCAGGGCTACCAGCGGGCTATGTGCATCAGTCGCAAGAAGCTGGAGCACAGGTGAGGGGTTTGGGGAGGTGGGAGCCCTGGAGGGGGTGTGTTCAAAGAGCAAGGGCTCAACTGACCCTCTCCTTATGAATTAGCCATCTACTGCTGTGAAATAAATTATAAAACTTAGTGCTTAAAACAGCAAATATGTATTATCTCACATCATTTCTGAGGGTTGGAATCCAGAAGTTGTTCTCTTAGATGGTTCTGGCTCGGGGTCTGTCTTGAGGTTATAATCAAGGTGCTGGCTGGGGCTGTTTCATCTGAAAGCTTGTCAGGGGCTGGAGGATCCACTTCCAAGCTCACTCTTATGCTCTTGGTGGGAGGCCTCAGTTCCTGGTCATGTGGACCCCTCCATAGGGATGCTTGAGTGTCCTTACAACATGGCGGCTGCCTTCACCTAAAGTAAGTCATTCAAGAGATGAGTGAGGAGAAAGCCACACCATATAAGAACAATTACCAGGCCGGGCGCGGTGGCTCAAGCCTGTAATCCCAGCACTTTGGGAGGCCGAGACGGGCGGATTACGAGGTCAGGAGATCAAGACCATCCTGGCTAACACGGTGAAACCCCGTCTCTACCAAAAAAGACAAAAAACTAGCCGGGCGAGGTGGCGGGCGCCTGTAGTCCCAGCTACCCGGGAGGCTGAGGCAGGAGAATGGCGGGAACCCGGGAGGCGGAGCTTGCAGTGAGCTGAGGTCCGGCCACTGCACTCCAGCCTGGGCGACAGAGCAAGACTCCGTCTCAAAAAAAAAAAAAAAAAAAAAAGAACAATTACCAAACACTGTGGGATCCAGGGAAGGTCACATCTCCTTTTTGGGCCTTGATGTAGTATCTCTAAGACAAATAGGTTAGACTAGATAATTTGAGGTTCCTTTCAGCTTTGACATGCAGTGACTTCATGAAATATTTAAGGTGGTAGCTTGTGAGAGGTTGTAGCTTGCAGAGGAGAAAGGAGTGAGGGACATTTAAGGAAGCCTTAGCTCCAGCTGGGTGCGGTGACTCACGCCTGTAATCCCAACACTTTGGGAAACCAAGGTGGGTGGATCACCTAAGGTCAGGAGTTCGAGACCAGCCTGACCAATATGATGAAATCCTGCCTCTACTAAAAATACAAAATTAGCCAGGCATGGTCGCTTGTGCCTATAGTCCCAGCTACTTGGGAGGCTGAGACAGGAGAATTGCTTGAACCTGGGAGGCTGAGGTTGCAGTGATCCAAGATCACGCCACTGCACTCCAGCCTGGGTGACAGAGTGAGACTCCATCTCGGGAAAAAAAAATAAAGAAAAAAGGAAGTCTTAGCTCCAGCCCAAGGACAAGGCCCTGTCTGGCTTCAAGACCCTGGAAAAGGTTCCAGTTCCCTCCCTTCTCTCCTGAACCACAGAAGATGAAAGATGGAGTTGCAGTCTTAGAAGGCTGCAGGGGCGTGGCCAGTAATGTAATGCACGAAGAGCGGTTTTTTCACGGGCCGCTCTGTGGAGCACAGGCCTGGCAGCTCCCTCTTGGCCCTGGCCCATTATGTGGGAATGCAGGTCCAGGACTCCCACGTCTTCCATTTTTCAAAGAAAGGCCAAGAATCCAGGTATTTATGTGAACTCTCCCATTTGGTAAATGTTAGTGCATAAATAACTCAATTTAAAAAAAAAAAAAACCCTTGGTGGCCAAATATGGCCCAGAGGTCATCAGTTTGCAACCTCAGATTTGGTCTGACCCCTTAAGTGAAGTGTGACTCCCTTTTACCTCTGGCTGTCAGACCTGGAGTTGCTACCTGAAGGCCCCATGGGACTCAGTGAAGCCTAGAAGAAGCGAAGCTGGAGGAATTTATGCCTTGCCCAGTTGGTTCAACCCTCTGAGCGGGAGGAAGGTCTGGCAGCAGTGTGGGGAGGGTGGGCAGGGGCAGGAAGGGGCTGATCTGCTGGAGGTTGCTGCTGCCTTCCTGTTGGAACAGGTCTCCTCAGCCCTCCCTTCCCCTGCTCCTTCCTCATTGTCACCTCCACCCTGGTGTGCTCCCCACCCTCTCCTGTAGGATCAAGCAGCCGACCGTGAAACTCCATGGAAACAAAGACTCCATCTGCAAGCCCTGCCACATGGCCCAGCTTGCCTCTGTCTGCGGATCAGATGGCCACACATACAGCTCTGTGGTGAGGAGCCCTGGCCCCAGGTAGGGTGGGGGTGGAGTCACCCGAGCCCACAGGAAGCAGAAAGGATGACCCAGCTGGGGCCTCCCAAGGGGTTTCCAGGACTGAGGTGGGGCCAGATGGCAAGGTCAGTGCGTTCAATGCAGCCAGCCATACTGGGGCCACCTGCAGCCCTGGCTGGGACTACCTGAGAGTTGGAGCCAGACCCTGTCTGTCCCTGACCTCGGACAGGTGCAGGTAGGGAGTGGGGCCTGGAAGAGACTCTGCGGTCAGGTAACTGCAAGTCAAAGGAACTGAGGGAAGCCTCAGCCAAGTGTCCATGGCTGTGGAAGAAGGAGCTCTGGCATCCAATTGTTAGAGGGCGAAGAAAGAAGGATTTCCACAGGGAGGCGCCAGTGTTCACCAGTGAGCAGGAGCCTTCTGGGGCAGCAGGAAATAATCCGCCATAAGAAGGCGATGGAAGAAGGAACTGACTGGGAGAATGAATTCGCACCTTATGGGGATTTTTGTGAGGATTTCAGGAGACAATATTTGAGAAAGCATTTAAAAATTTTTAGGCTGGTCATGGTGGCTCACGCCTGTAATCTCAGCACTTTGGGAGGTTGAGACGGGTGGATTGCTTGAGTCCAGGAGTGTGAGACCAGCCTGAGCAACATAGTGAGACCCTGTCTCTACAAAAAATATAAAAATTAGCTGGGTGTGGTGGCATATGCCTGTGATTCCAGCTATTTCAGAGGCTGAGGTGGAGGCCAGGAGTTCGAGGCTGCAGTGAGCCATGATTGCACCAGCCTGGGCGACAGAGTGAGACCTTGTCTCAAAAAAAAAAAAGTAACATAGAAATACAGATGCTGATTATGAATGTTTTTACTGGCAACAAGGAGTCAGGAATTGCTTGGTTTGGGAGGGCACTGACAGCTGGCTCGGGGTGGATGCCAGGGCTGAGGGGCCTTCCTGGAGTGAGATGCAGATTTCAGTCACCCGCTGTGGGTGATGATTGACGTTGCTGTGGGGATGAGGTCACCAGGGAGAAGAAAGGGAGGAGAGAGAGAGAGAATGAGGAAGAGGCCAAGGCAGAGGCTGTATTTAGGAGGTGGGAGGGGTGCAGAGGAGCTGGCAGAGCTGGCAGAGGGAGGAGGAGAAGAAGAGGAGCTAGTGTCCCACGACCCAAGGCCAGGGCAAGGTCTGGGCAGGACGCTGCAGTGTGGCCCGGTTCGGGGATCATGCTGTCCTTTAGGGAGGTGGAGTCAGCAGGAAATCTGGCTTTCACCCTGGCCCATGGCCTTGGGCAAGTCACTGGACCTCTCTGCGCCTTGCTGTTCTCTGCTGAGCAGGAGAAACCCAAGCCTCCCAAGTGAGACAATGTTATCGAGTGCTGTGATGACCCGCTTCCCATTAGCAGCCGCCTCATGAGAAGAAAGAGATATGACCAGGAGAAAAGGCTTTCATGACGAGGAGTGCATGAGCCCCTCTTAGAACCTGGCTTTAGCAGGCAGCTGTGGCAGAAGCAGTTCTCAGTGAAGGCCAAGGAATTGTTAGATGCTCCATAGGCGGTGCTGTGTCTTCTCAGGAGAGCTGAGAAAAGCCCACTGGGGTGACTGTGGGGAGATCACTGAGGGAAGGGCTGATGGCTGATTACACAGGGACCAAGGAACAGGCCATGAGAACCAGGGGGAGCGATAGACAGCTAACACAGGGGAGGGGTGACGGGGCAGGGAGGGAAGGGGAGATGGGTGTCCTGGGAGGGACAAATCCTCAGAGAGGGCCGCGCAGGTTCATGGGAGCCTGCATGGCTAGGACCAGCTCTGGACTCTGCTTCCCGGGCCCTGCCACTCTCCACCGTGCACCTTGGTCTGCAGAGGGACCAAGAGGGGCCCTTCCGGCTGTTCATGGGCGCTCCATGGGGGGAGGCAGATGTGGCTGCCATGGGAGACTTGAGGGTGACCCCAGTTGTGGGGACCCCTGGGGTAAGCCCTCAGTCCCCTGTCCCACCTTTCCCTGTGTGCAGTGTAAGCTGGAGCAACAGGCGTGCCTGAGCAACAAGCAGCTGGCCGTGAGATGCGAGGGCCCCTGCCCCTGCCCCACGGAGCAGGCGGCCACCTCCACTGCCGATGGCAAACCAGGTGAGGAGAGCACTGGGCCACCAGGCTGGGGGCGCTGCAGGGCCTCCTGGCACCTCCTTCAGGGCTCTAGGATGGTAGAAGAGGTGTGCAGAGCAAGAGGGAAGTGGCAAAAATGCAGAAAGGCTTCAGGGAGCTGTGAGGTTAGAGGTCCAGGTTAACACAGAGCAGGAGGCTTGGGCTCAGCCCTCATTTCCCCCCCTGGGTGCCTGGAAGATGGGCGGAGGGAGGGACTCAGCCACGGGGAATCTGGGCTGTGTGTTTTTCATGCTAGGAAGGAGTGGGTGGTGGGAGATGGGAGAGGACTCAAGAGGAAGTCCGATTTCCACCTTCCCTTCTGCTGCTGCCTCCCTGACCCCTGCTCAGCCTCCTGGCCTGTAGGGCAGGATCCCAGACTGAGATCGAGCCTGCTGCTCCACTGCACATTCACCCTCCATGCCTTCTCTCTGTTCTGCAGAGACTTGCACCGGTCAGGACCTGGCTGACCTGGGAGATCGGCTGCGGGACTGGTTCCAGCTCCTTCATGAGAACTCCAAGCAGAATGGCTCAGCCAGCAGTGCAGCCAGTCCGGCCAGCGGTAGGAAGCTTGCTGCTCCGCCTGGAGGAGGGAGGGAGATAGGGAAGGGGCTGAGGACACAGGTGTATGCTGAGCCAGCCCACCCTTGCTCCTTCCTGCTGGACTCTGGATCCTACAATCTGGGCCCCAAAAGAACCTTCACCCCAAAGAGGCCGACTTCCACCAGAGCAGGAAGGATACTAGTTAGCTAGTAGGAAGAACTTAACATGGGTGGAGGGAGCTTAAACCCTGACATGGGTAGCCCAGGGAAAGCAGGAATTCTTTTCCCTGAAGGGCTTTCAGAACAGGGTTTTGAATGGTTCAGGCATAGTCCTATGTGGAGGTGAAAGGAAGGACCCCTGGCCATTCTCGAGTTTGTCAATGCCATGGTTAGATTCCAAGCTGCCCAGACCCAGAACAGAGGGCTGGGGCTGATGGTGAGGTGGAGGGCTGGAGGGCTGGAGAAACGACTGAAGAGCTAGATGAATCATGCCTGAACCTGGTCTTTTCCCAGGGCTGGACAAGAGCCTGGGGGCCAGCTGCAAGGACTCCATTGGCTGGATGTTCTCCAAGTTGGACACCAGTGCCGACCTCTTCCTGGACCAGACGGAGCTGGCTGCCATCAACCTGGACAAGTACGAGGTCTGCATCCGTCCCTTCTTCAACTCCTGTGACACCTACAAGGATGGCCGGGTCTCCACTGCTGAGTGGTGCTTCTGCTTCTGGAGGGAGAGTGAGTGTGACCCCTCTCCCAGGCCCCTGCCTCACCCGTGTGGGCTCTGCCTGAAGTTCCAGGCTCTCTTGGGAAGTCAGAGTGGCTCTTTCTTGGCTACGTCCCCAGACTCAGCACTTTCCCAGCTTGCCCACTTCCTGCACTCCCTCAGGGCTTCATCCTTTAAGGCCCGGGGAAGCCAACACTTTCAGCTCCCTTACTTGGCAGGCTCCCAGGCGGATCCAGATTTTGTGGGTCCTGACGCTTATATACTTTTGGAGGTCTTCTTTAAGAAAGAGTTAAAAAAAAATCCCAGCATTTTGGGAGGTCAAGGTGGGAGGATCATGTGACCCTGGGAGTTGGAGACCAGCCCAAACAATACGGGGAGACCTCATCTCTATGAAGAAGAAGAAAAAAAAATAGCCAGGCGTGGTGGCATGTGTTTGTGGTCCCTGCCACTTGAGAGGCCGAGGTGGCAGGATCACTTGAGTCTAGGAGGTTGAGGCTACAGTGAGCTGAGATTGTGCCACTGCACTCCAGTCTGAGCAACAGAGCAAGAACCTGTCTCAAAAAAAAAAAAAAGGAAAGAAAGGGTATGAAAAATTACAAATGTAAACTTTCTGGGGCCCCTTGGGAGGGCTTGGGAAAGGGCTGTATACGTGAGGGTCTTAGAGCTGAAGATGCATTTGCTTCTCAGTGATTCTTCTTTTGGGCACATCTTACGTTTTGTGCCGCCAATAAGTGATTACATACGTTGTCATCAACCTTAGAGATGTGATGAAATTTCTCAGCTGAATATACCTGAAGCCAGAGCTTTCGAACCAGAGTCCTCTCTGGGGAGACTGAGGTCCCCAGGGCTCACCTGACCTGTGCGGCCGGAGCTGGGGAAGCCCTGGTGTTCCTCGCTGGATGCTTCTCCCCATCTTGGTGGGGGATCGGCAGTCAGGGCCCAAAGCTTCAGCCCGAGCCCCACCATACACTAGTCAGGGATCCCCGGCAAGTGACCAAATCTTTCTAAGTTCTGCTTCTTCATCTGCATCAGGAAATAACAATACCTATCTTGGAGCCTGTTGTGAGGATGTGCCAAGAAAATCTGTGCAGAGCACCGTGTAATTCACAAATCCCTCTGCAAATGCGTGGTATTGTGATCTGTTTCAACACTCTGACTGCCCAGCCCTCCTGTGACCTGTGTCACTCCAGCACTTTGACTTTCCAGGCCTTTGAAGGCCATTCCATCCATTCTGTACAGCAGCTTTCTTGGGCAGGAGGCTGGGAACTGTCCTCATTTTACAACCAGGCAGGCTTCCAGCTTGGAGAGGTGGGGACTTCCCAAGGTCGCAGACAAGTTAGAGGCTGGCTGCCAGTTACAGTCATGCGTCACTTAGTGAGGGGGATACATTCTGAGAAATGCATCATGAGGTGATCTCCTCAATGTGCAAGCATCACAGGAGTGCTTCCACAGACCCCAGTGGTGCGGCCTCCTGTGCACCTGGCCCATTGCTCCCAGGCTACAGCCTGTGCAGCATGTTATGTGCTGAATACTGCAGACACATAACATGTAACACATAAATGCTTACCATTGTTACAATGGTGTTACAATGGTAAGCATTTGTGCATCTAAACATAGCTAAACATAGACTGGGCGTGGTGGCTCATTTCTGTAATCCCAGCACTTTGGGAGGCCGAGGAAGATGGATCACCTGAGGTCAGGAGTTTGAGACCAGCCTGGCCAACAAGGTGAAATCCCGTCTCTATTAAAAAGACAAAAATTAGCCAGGCATGGTGGCAGGCGCCTGTAATCCCAGCTATTTGGGAGGCTGAGGCAGGAGAATCACTTGAACCTGGGAGGCAGAGGTTGCAGTGAGCCGAGATTGCGCCGTTGCACCCCAGCCTGGAAGACAAGAGCAAAAGTCCATCAAAAAAAATAAAATAAAATAAACAGCTAAAAACAGAAAAGGTGCGGTAAAAATAGTGTTGTAATCTTATGGGACCACCATCCATTATTGACTGAAATGTTGTCATGTAGCATGTGGCTGTATTTTCAGGCCTGGGAGTTCTTTCTAACATTCCCTCTAGCATTACGTTCCCCTGGGGTCTCTCACCCTTGGGTGTCTATGTGTTCACCCCACCTCCTCTTCTGAATCCCGTTACTCCTCTCATGGGTCCCTAGGACTTCTCGGGGACCTCAGGTCATCCACAGCTGTGGGATGAGCTCCCCTAATTAGAGACTTGGTGTTTTCATGCCACAGAGCTCCTGTGCTTCCCACCCCTGCTGTGGGGTGGCCCTGTGTCAGAAACGGGGTGTTTTCATCTTGCAGAGCCCCTGCCTGGGTCTCTAAGCCTTGAAGGGCTCAGTGCGTCCCCCCAGCACCAGGGGACAGCCCCATCAGAGACTGCTTCTCTCCCCACAGAGCCCCCCTGCCTGGCGGAGCTGGAGCGCGTCCAGATCCAGGAGGCTGCCAAGAAGAAGCCAGGTGAGGGGCCAGACTAGGCACTCAGAGGAGGAGGTGGGGACGGCTTCCTGGGTTCGTCTGAGACCCAGTGGCTCAAGCCTTGGGCCTCATGGCAGACATGGAGCCCACAGGAGGCCCTGGCCTAGGAAGACAGGAGAGGGATGCCCCCTTCCTGTGTCTATCCTTGTGGGGGGCAGGGCCTCCCAATCTGCCCCAGAAAAGCGTGTTCTAGGCACTAATTTTATGCCCATCCATGCCGGAGCTAGAGTTTGGGATACAGAAGGACGCTGGAACCCTTGAGTTCAGTTTCCTTCAGCAAGCGTGTGACTAGTGTTTGAGTGAGGTGGCTCCCTGAGAGACACTCCCTCACATACTCCATAAACACCTGGGGGCCTTCTCCAGAGATACAACAGCAACAGACCCAGCTCAGAGCGGGTGGCAAGACAGACGCACTCCTCGGCCTCATAACCCTTTAGCTTGGGCCAGTCAGGAGACACACAACACACAAATGGACACACCAAAAAGATAGAACCAGCAGTGTGACCTGTACACAGGCGCCCAGGACCTTCAGCTGCAGGGCCTACAGGAAAGCGAGTGGGCCCTGGAGGCAGGTCAGACTCCGAGTGGCTGGGAGGAGAAGGCTGGGCTTTCCTGGCAGGGGACAGCCAGGCTGGAGGAACTGTGGGAGGGTGGAGAGTGTCGAACCTGGTGAAGTCAGACTGGCTGTCCTAGAAGATCTGGGCCACAGAGTCAGGGAAACCGATGGGGTGGCCGGGAGCTGGCACAGGGGCCTGAGCAGTGGTTCAAGGAAACTGGTGTCCTCATCTCCAGCGAGTAGAGCCGGAGGTCACCTCTCTGAGGGGCCCACAGCCCAGGTCCCTGCTCTGACCTGCCTGGCCCCATCTCATTCAGGCATCTTCATCCCGAGCTGCGACGAGGATGGCTACTACCGGAAGATGCAGTGTGACCAGAGCAGCGGCGACTGCTGGTGTGTGGACCAGCTGGGCCTGGAGCTGACTGGCACCCGCACGCATGGGAGCCCCGACTGCGGTACGGGCTGGGCGGCTCGGGGCCTGCTGGGGGCCCGCTGGGGGCCCGGGCCTTGGGGGCCCTTGTCATAGGATGCCAGGTGGGGGCGTACCAGAAGCTCCCTCACCCCCTGTTGGCTTGGTCCCCTCACAGATGACATCGTGGGCTTCTCTGGTGACTTTGGGAGTGGCGTTGGCTGGGAGGACGAGGAGGAGAAGGAGACAGAGGAAGCAGGCGAGGAGGCCGAGGAGGAGGAGGGCGAGGCAGGCGAGGCTGACGACGGCGGCTACATCTGGTAGATGCCCTCAGGAGCCGGCGGCCAGGGGGACTCAACAGCAGAGCTCTGAGCAGCAGCAGGCAGCTTCGAGAACGGATCCGGAAATGCAGTCAGAAGGACCCTGCTCTACCCGGGGGGACTGGGAGTGTGAGTGTGCATGGCATGAGTGTGGCACAGATGGCTGGGATGGGTGACAGTGTGAGTGCGTGTGTGCGTGCGTGTGTATGTGTGCGTGTGTGTGTGGCATGTGCTGACAAATGTGTCCTTGATCCACACTGCTCCTGGCAGAGTGAGTCACCCAAAGGCCGCTTCGGCCTCCTTGTAGCTGTTTTCTTTCCTTTTGTTGTTGGTTTTAAAATACATTCACACACAAATACAAATTGACAGGTCAAAATCCATGAAATGAGATGCCCCCAGCCGCGTCCCCCAGCCTAGCCCTGACCCCTTGGGTTCCTACCCTGGCTCGACCGGCCCTTGCCTGCCCTTCTGCCTCTTGCTTCTGAAGTCAAGCTCTGGCCTTCGAGCCTGTCCCCATTGCAAAGGGGAGGGAGGGCAGGGAGCTGTCTGCCGGCTGAGGTCCTCCCAAAACTGGGCCGATGTGGTGTGACTTCCCCACCAGCCTCAGATGAGATGGGCCAGGACGCCCAGCCACAGCAAGCCCTGTCCCTTTGCTGATCCCCAAGCACTGGAGAAACTCTCCTGACCCAAGGCAGAGTGATGAAGGTGGCGGCGGCGGAGGAGGAGGGCAGCAGCTGAGAGGCCGGGGACAGGGTGCCTTGCCAGGCTGTCCAAGGTCTGTCCCAGGGGGCCCAGGTGGTGCGGGTAGAACAGGGTGGGGAGAGGGGTCGGCTCAGCAGGAGGAGGCTGTGGCTGCAGAGACTGGAGGAGCTTTTAGGAGTTGAGAAGGGGCAGCTCTGAATCCCAGACCCTGGAATAGCCTGTCCCTTTTCTCTGGGTCTCGTGGTGGAGCCATGGTCTGGGCTGCTCTCCTGGGGACACTGGGCGGTGGTTACACAGTTGACCTCTGCCTGGCTCCCCCTTGGTGCAGCCCATCCCATGGGGTGCTGCTCCTGCCTTCATCCCCTTGCTGGGGTCCCCTCGTCCACTTGAGGGCGCCTGAGGGCCAGCAGCAGCAGGCGAAGAGCCTGGGTCTAGGCTAGGGGTGTGTGTGCCCACCTCCTCCCTGACCCTTAACACCGTCCTGACCAGACCAACAGAGAGACCTGTCCCTGAGACCCCAGAGAGAAGCAGCTGTCGAAGGCTGCAGGCTTCCCGCGCTCTGAGACCATGATCTTCCTCCTGCCAGGGGAGAGCCACCCACAGGCCATGTCCAGCCCCACTCCCCACAGCCCCCCGGGGTTTCCTTCTGGCCCCTCTGAAGATCCCCTAGGGTTGCCCCAGCAGAGGGGCTTCCCCAAGCTCTGTTTCGAAGCCTGCAGTACGGAAAAGTGAGAAGTCAGAGGGGACAGGACAGGTGCAGCTAGGCTCTGTGGCCACACCTCACACCTCGCTGTTCCCAACATCCCCTGAGCAGTGTAAGCTCATCTCACCAGATGAGAAAAGGCCCCGTGCATTTCTTTTGCTTGTTTGTTGCTGTTTTCCCCCACCCGTCAAGTTCTCCCCATGGAAGCAAATTCCTTAACACCTTTGGTGGAGAATTTCTTACCCAGACTTGGGGCTGTGATGCCCTTCAGTGCGTGAGAGCAGCGTGCGTGTGTGTGCCTGTGTG
The DNA here is from genome assembly GCF_003255815.1 of Theropithecus gelada. NCBI lineage: Eukaryota > Metazoa > Chordata > Mammalia > Primates > Cercopithecidae > Theropithecus > Theropithecus gelada. Next base: position 61,915,847 of record NC_037677.1, read on the forward strand.
TGAACCTGGGGGCCGTCTTGGTGGCCTGGGAGTGTGAGGAGGGGCCTCCTGTGTGCTGGGTGGGCGGTGGGTGTGGGGTCAATGCGGTGAGGCTCTCTGGGTGAAGCTCCCAACCTGGCAGTCCCCAGCCTCCCAGCATCTGCGAGTGTCTGTTGGACTTTACAGAAGAGCCTCACCCTGTCTGCCCCTCACTCTGCCCTGGAATCAACATCTTCCGAGTCCTTCTTGGGGGAAATAGCAGAGCCCCACTTAGCCCCATAAACCGCTTTCCATTCCGCAGCCCAGTTCTGATTGTTGAGGTGTCGTGCCATTCCAGGTCCCCCAGCCCCTTCTTCCTCCTGTCCTCTCTCTGTCCTCCACCTCCCCCTCCAGCCCCGGCTCAGTTCAGGGAAATGCTGTTCCACATCAGCCCTCTGCTCTCTGAGGCAGCCGCGCCTCTGACTCGGAGCTACTTGAAACTTCGCTCTTGCTAGGATTGAAGTCTACCTGTCTCTTCCCTCTGCCCCAGCTGGAGTTCTGGAACTTTCCTACTGGGGGAGAGGTTGTTAAGGATGCTGGGGGGCCTGGGAAGGGAAGGAATTCAGAGGAAGGGTGTTCCCTGTCCTCTTGTTGTCGCCCTCTGCTCCTGGGGCACGTGCTCCCTCTGTCTCTGGGTCTTCTGACTGTACACATTTGTGTGTCCTTGTAAATATGTTTTAGGAAGAAAGCAAAAGGGATTGAACTAGCCTCTGGCAGGATTGCAGGGGTCCAGCCTTGCCTGTCTCAGAAGCCTCTACACTGCTTTTTGCCCCACTGAGACTGGGCCCCTCAAAAGGTAGACAGAACAGCAGCTCCCAGTGGGGCTGAAGGTCGGCCTCCAAGTGGCTTCTTGTTAGACAAGGTTAAGATTTCCTCATGATCAATGTTGCAGATTGGTCCTTCCTCAGCTCCTTGATTCATGCCCTTGACCAAGGGGCCTGCCACCCAGCCCCTCCAGCACCCTCTCCTCGATGCCTTGCTTCTTCCTGCCCCCACTCCCCTGGCTTAGGCAGGTAAGGGAATTAGGGCCATGCTGGAAGAAGCTTAACCATGTGTTCAAAGAACGGTTTCTTGCTTGCTTGGTCCTGGAACTCCCCTTGGCTGCCCCAGGCCTCCTTGGCCCGTGGGTGCTGGGGGAGGTGGATGTCAGATCTGGTAGGTTGGAGCACAGAAAATAAATGTGCCTTGAGAGACCACTCAGAGAAGGTCCAAGGGTGATGGAGAAGGAAGCATGGCCTGGGAGCTTGGAAGGGAGGGGCGGTGGGTGGTGGCATCTTGACTGCCCCCTGTTGTCCCACACGGGGGTGGTCACACCTCTTCACTCCAGCCCGCCTGGCTTCAGCCTTCCATGAGCTCCACCTGCTTCCAACTTCACCTTGGAGGTGGGATCTGTTGGCATCAACACGGGACCCCCTGCTTCACCAAAGCCCGAGCCCTCAGCCCTTGGGGAGAACAAATGGCTGAGCTTTGATTCCCGGGGTCCTTGAGAGGCTGCAGGCTGGTGGCAGTCCCAGGGGAGAGACACCACGGGTGTAGAAGGAGACCCAGACATCCCGAGGAAGTTCCCAGCGAGCAAACTGCTTTCCAGCCTGAAGCCTGCTTAAACTGTGTGATGTGCAATAACCGAGCTTAGAGTTAGGAATTGTGTTCAAGTGCTTGGATTTCCGTCTGTAGATTTAAGTGCTGAAATTGTATCTCTCAGTAATTTTAGATGTCTTTAAAAAATCGAAAAACCAAGTGTTAGACTGTGTGTGTGCGTTGATGGGCACTCAAGCGTCCCGTGAGTCATCCAGCCATCCCTTTCCCCTGCACCCGATCCTCTCACGTCCCGCCCCGCCTCCACTTGGGGACGCTGCCTCGTGTCGTCTTTATCTGCCTATTACTCAGCCTAAGGAAACAAGTACACTCCACACATGCATAAAGGAAATCAAATGTTATTTTTAAGAAAATGGAAAATAAAAACTTTATAAACACCATCTGCTGGCAATACTCGGATTATTCTTACCCTTGGTATTATTTTTCACAAAAACAGCATTTATGGCTGGGCGCGGTGGCTCACACCTATAATCCCAGCACTTTGGGAGGCTGAGGCAGGACGATCCCTTGAGCCCAGGAGTTTGAGACCGGCCTAGGCAACATAGCGAGACTCTGTATCTATCCAAAAAAAAAAAAAAAAAATGTTTTAAAAATTAGGCTGGGAAGAGGGGGCAATGTGTGAGGCTAAGGATTGCTTGAACTTAGGAGGTTGAGGCTGCAGTGAGCTATGGTCGTGCCACTGCACTCCAGCCTGGGCAACAGAGGGAGACCATATCTCTAAAAAGATAAAAATACAGTACAGTCCAGTTCAGTGGCATTTAGTACATTCGCATGTCGTACAGCCATCACCACAATCCAGCTCCAGAGCATTTTCATCCAGGGTGGGGGCTTTTCAGAGACTTCAACCACCTCTTAGCAAATGGCTTGTGAGAATGGTAAAACCAACTGAGACAGCGCCGTCAGTGGAGTACGTGAGTATCGGGCCCTTACGTGCTTGTCAGCGTTATGATTCTATTTTTTAAATTTTTTTTTGAGACGGAGTCTCACTCTGTCGCCCAGGCTGGAGTGCAGTGACACGATCTTGGCTCACTGCACCCTCCACCTCCCAGGTTCAAGTGATTCTCCTGCCTCAGCCTCCCAAGTAGCTGGGACTATAGGCACCTGCCACCATGCCTGACTAATTTTGTAATTTTAGTAGAGATGGGGTTCCACCATGTTAGCCAGACTGGTCTCAAACTCTTGACCTGTAGTGATCCTCCCACGTCGGCCTCCCAAAGTGCTGGGATTACAGGCATGAGCTGCCACGCCCAGCCCATGATTCTATTTATTTATTTATTTATTTTAATTTTTTGAGACAGAGTCTCTGTTGCTCAGGCTGGAGTGCAGAGGTGCAGTCTCGGCTCACTGCAACCTCCGTCTCCCGGCTTCAAGCGATTCTCCTGCCTCAGCCTCCCGAGTAGCTGGGACTACAGGTGTGTGCCACCATACCCGGCTAATTTCTGTATTTTTAGTAGAGACAGGGTTTTACTCTGTTGGCCAGGCTGATCTGCCAACCCAAAGTCCTGGGATTATAGGCGTGAGCCACCACGCCCAGCCAGAGCAGCAGAAGAATAACCATGTGTCTTACTTTTATTTCTGGGATTATCTGAGCTGGGGGACTGTCATCATTATTCTGTGCCTTTTCTTCTCTTAGGCCTTGCCCGCTTGTCACTAGACGTGTCTTTTAACAAATCCTTTTGTGGTGTGGAGAGGGATGGAATCTGGGCACAGGAGCTCTAAGCTCTAGCCCTGGAGCTTGCTAACTGTGACCTTAGGCCAGGATCTGATGGATGGATCACCTGTGGTAGTAACCAGCCCCTGTGCTTTCCAAGGTGACAGCCTGCAGCCAGGGCAGGCTCTGCCCGTCTGGCTGCAGTGGCTCCTTAGGAAGGGGAGCTTTTCTGCTATTCATTGTGTCTCGCTGCCACCAGCAGGCTCAGACTTGGAGGCTCAGGAGCTTTCTGGAAGGTAGTGTGAGGAGCGATGGGGTTTGCCAAAGGGCTGCTCCCAGCATGTAGGATGAAAGGGGTGGCGATGAGAACAGCGGTTTCGGATTCGGAGTGGCTAGGAGGAGCCTGCAGCCTGCTGAGGGGGAGCCTTCTGAATGAGTGTCTTCAATCGTCAGGGAAATGTTGGCTTTTGTACCTGGTGGATCGACATTTGCTCAGATGACGGGAAACCAGAGGCCAGCCAGGGCCCCAGCTTCTGGAACAATCCTTCCATTGTCACCATGTCCTGTCAACCTGGGTTCTCAGGGTTCCTTGGCCCAGCAGCAAACAGCATTGCCGGGGACAGGCCCACGTGCTGACCTGCAGTGCAGACGTGGCTGAGGCCGTTCGGGAAGCTGTCACCGGAGCCCAAATGCGTGGGCACCTCGCTTTCCCTCAGCATTTAGCCTCCTGGGAACAGGGTCTATGTACTGACTTCTCTCCAGTGAATAACTGGGACCTGGGAACAAATCTGAAAGAAAAAACCCAAACTGCACACAGAGGCCTACAGGAGCCTTTCCCTCCCACCCGCCACCTTTGTGCAGAGCGCAGATAAGGGAGGGGGTGCATTTGACCAAAAACAAACAAAAACCAGAACTTTTTATATTTGAGCAAAATAGATGAGGGAGAGGAGAGGAAAAAAAATGTTTTTATGTTCCCTTCAATGCCCTATGTCCTTTACATCATCATCATCATCATTATTATTATTATTACTATTCGGAGCAGGTTTCACACTCTGTTACCTAGGCTGGAGTGCAGTGGTGAGATCATAGCTCACAGTAACCTCAGACTTCTGGGCACAAGTAATCCTCCCACCTCAGCCTCCCTAGTAGCTGGAACTACAGACGTGTGCGACCATGCCCGGCTAGTTGTTAAACTTTTTGTAGAGATGGGGGTTGCCCAGGCTGGTCCTGCACTCCTGGGCTCAGCCTCCCAAAGTGCTGGGATCACAGGTGTGAGCCAGTGCAGGCCGCATCTGCTGTTGAATCCCCTCAGCAACTCCACGAGGCAGGGATCACCAGCCACTCAGACCCATTTATGGATGAGAAGACTCCGTTTCCCAGGGCTGACCTTGGCTCAGGCAGGGGTGTGCGGTGGAGCCTTGGTGTTGCTCCAGGCCTGGCTCACTGCAAGGTCAGCTGCCCAGGGCTGTAGCCACTCCTGGCGTGCCTCCCGCACTGAGATAATGCCCATGGTGGAAAATCCTGTGTTTTCATCAATAAGTCATGGTTGACTGTGGATGGGAGCGTGGGTACTGGGGAAGTACAGAAGAAGGTAGGATATAGAGATTCTGCCAGGCTCTGCTTCTGAACTTGGGTCAGCACCTCTCCATGGGCCTCATCTGTAAGATGAGGGGATTGGACTCAATTGTCCAGTGTTGTGAGTCTGTGAAAACGTGCACAGGTGAAAAAACAAACAAACAAACAAACAAAAAACATGCACAGGTACGAGTCCAGAAAATGTCTTGTTAGGTTCAGGATTGTCTTGCTTTCTCTCTCTATCTCTCACATTGCACATTTGGTGTGACTCTGCCACTGTTTCCCTGGAAGGATGGGCATCCTTGATGCACCCCTGTGGGATGAGTCAGCCTCTAGAGAAAGCTGGGCTGACCCTTGAGGTGGAGCTGCTGCTCCGGCTGCCCGTCCTCTTCTGGTTCCCGCCATGCCAGTAGAGGAGAGGGTGGATGCCTTCCAAATCTCCCAGGAACATTTGCTTCCCCGGCCCTGGTGGGGAAGGAGGCCTCTCCCTGCATTATCTCCTCTCAATCTCCTTAATTAAATTAATTAATTAAATTAATTTTTGAGATGGAGTCTCACTCTGTCACCCAGGCTGGAGTGCAATGGCATGATCTCGGCTCACTGCAACCTCTGCCTCCCGGGTTTAAGCGATTCTCCTGCTTCAGCCTCCCGAGTAGCTTGGATTATAGGTGCACACCACAATGCCCAGCTAATTTTTTTTTTTCGTATTTTTAGTAGAGATGGGTTTTCACTATGTTGTCCAGGCTGGTCTAGAATTCCTGACCTCGAGTGATCCACCCACCTTGGCCTCCCAAAGTGCTGGCATTACAGGCATGAGCCACCGTGCCTGGCCTCAATCTCCTTTACAGTCTGTCTGAAGGGGAAAAAAAGCAAAACTATTTTTCTCTCTTCTACTCTCACTCTGTCAACACAGAAGGCTTCCCCTTTGGTCACCAAAATGTGTGGGGATTTTTCTCTACACACCAAGTTGTTCTCCAGGGGACACCACCTAGGTGTCCCACATTCAATTCAATTCCCACAGTGCCTGGAGACAGTGACACATCCTGCAGGTCAGGGCTCAGTCCCACCAGGCGCAGTGGCGAACTGGGAGGCCAAAGTGGGAGGATGACTTGAGGCCAGGAATTTGAGACCAGTCTGGGCAACATAATAAGACCCAATCTCTACAAAAAAAGCAAAACAATTAGCCAGATGAGGTGGCATGCACCTATAGTCCCAGTTACTTGGGAGGCTGAGGGTGGAGGATCTCTTGAGCCTGGGAGGTCAAGACTGCAGTAAGCCATGATTGCACCACTCCACTCCAGCCTGGGCAAGAGAGTGGGACCCTATCTAAAAAAATTAAAATTAATGAATTTAACAATTTTAAAAAGGGCTCAGTCCCACAAGGCTGCCCCCACCTCAGATGCCAGTCACAAGCCCCAGGTTCTGACCTGTGCTTCTGACCTATGGGCTATAGATCAGGGTTCTCAACTCCCTCCTCAGGTTCAGTTAATTCGCTAGAGTGGCTTGCAGAACTGAGGGAAACACCTTTACCCATTTATGGTGAATGATATTACAGAGGACACAGATGAACAGCCAGATGGAAGAGACACATAGGGTGAGGTGGGTGGGAAGGATGTGGAGCCTCCATGCCCTCCATGGGCACCACCCTCCGGGAGCCGCCGTGTGCTCAGCTGTCAGGAAGCTCTCCAAACCCTGTCTTTTTGGGTTTCTGTGGAGGCTTCATTACGTAGGCATGACTGATGAAATCACTGGCCACTGGTGATCGCCTCAACCTTTGGCCCCTCTCCCTTCCCCAGCGGTTGGGGAGTTGGTTCCCCTGGCAGCCAGCCCTCATCACAAGGCTATCCAGGAGCCCCCCAGGAGTCACCTCATTGGAACAATAGATGCTTATATCACTCCGGAAATTCCAAGGGATTTCAGAGCTCTGCGTCAGTAGTTCCTATTACTCAGGAAATTACAAAGGTTTTGAACTCTGGGTCAGGAACTGGGACAAAGACCAAATACATATTTCTTCTTATATCACGATATCAGTCAGTGACACCAACAGAGACTGCATTCTCTCCTCCGCAGCCCCAGCCTCCTCCCCAAATCTGCCAGGCAGCTGGCTCCAGCCGGGTCCTCCAACACTCCCCTTGTCCCGGAGGGCCAGCCTGGGGCCTGGCAACGCCCAGTTGTTCAACATGAAGGAGATCTGCCCCAGGGCCCCTAGGACCACCCTGGAGGGGCCCCCATCAGGCGAGGCAAGACCCCTGGGCCAGGGCTGAGGGGGCCTGTTCACTTGCTGAGGTGCTGATGGGCAGGTGATGGCCTGTCCTGCAGCAGTGACAGGGCAGCGAGGGAGACGCGGGCTCCTACCTTTCTCTCCCTGCACCCCTTTCCAGCATTGTTTCCAGCAGGCTCGGGACTCCACTGAAGCTGGGTCTCTTTGGTTTTTCTCCTTGTCCTCTCCCTCTGCTCACACACTGGGCTCCAAGGAGCCCATTCAACCCCAGATTCTTGGATTCAGAATCCTGGGATCATCAAATCCCAGAGATGTCAAAGCTCGTTCGGTCTGCCCCTTCCTTAGAGCTACACCATCTGCCCTTGACCCTTGGAGATGGGATGTCAACTTGGATGAGTTTATTGAACCCTTGCTGTATGCAAGGCTCTTTGCTTATCAGGCTTGGAGAAATTGAGTTAGGTGGTGCAAAAGAGGATACAGAGGGAAATAGTGCCTGGCCTGCCTTAGGAAGCCCACAGTCCAATAAAAAAGACACAAGAACATGTGTCCCAGTGTGATTCTTCTCGGGGAGGAAGGTGCTTTCCCAGGGGTTGCAAACTCATTGTGAAGGGGTGACGGGGCCTGTGTGACAGTAGGGAGGGCTGGGAGCAGTGGCGGTCTGCTGGGTGCATACCCTGTGCAGAGGGGGCTGCAGACCTTGTGCATGCTGTGGCTGGGAGGCAGGAAAGGATTCAAATGAAGACTGGAGAAGTAGTTGGGGCCAAACTGTCCAGGCTAAAGTCTGCCTTCTAGTTGAGTATGGATGCATCATACCTGCTGAATGAATGCATTCCCCAGCTCAGCCCTGATCACCTGTCACTTGGACAGTTGCAGCAGCTGGCAAACTGGGCTTGTAGCCCCTTCCTTTCTAGCGCTCCTCGTCCATTTTTGTCATAACTACCATTGAGATGGGTGAGGTGGGGTCTTTCTTCTACATAAAACCCTCAATGACTCCCTACTACCCACAGGGTGAAAGCCAACTTCCTTCACCTTTTGAAAGCCAGGAGAATTGGTCCTTGCCCTTGTCACCAGCCTCATTGTCCTCCCTTTTCCCTCTACCCTCTGTGCCTTACAGCCTTTTGCTTAGGGCTGCACCCCCTGCCTGAAAATGTTCACCACTCCTTTCTCAACTTTCCTACACATCCTTCAAAATCCAGGCCAAGCCAGGTGCAGCGGTGCATGTCTGTAGTCCCAGTTATTTGGGAGGCTGAGGCCAGAGGATCACTTGAGCCCATGAGTTCCAGCCTAGACAACATAGGGAACCCTTGCTCTTAAAAAAAAGAAAATTGGCCTGGTGCAGTGGCTCATGCCTGTAATCCCAGCACTTTGGGAGACTGAGGCAGGTGGATCGCTTGAACCCAGGAGTTCAATACTGGGCAACATGGCGAAACCCCATCTCTACTAAAGATACAAAAAAGTTAGCTTGGCATGGTGGTGGGTGCCTGTAATCCCAGCTACACAGGAGGCTGAGGCAGGAGAATCGCTTGAACCCAGGAGGCAGAGGCTGCAGTGGGCCGAGATCGTGCCACTGCATTCCAGCCTGGGTGACAGAGTGAGATTCCGTCTTAAAAAAAAAAAAAAATTAACCCAGCTCAAATATCATGACTTCCCTGACCTCTGCAGGCAGAGAGAACCGGGCTGCCTCTGCTCCTGGATGGCCTTGCACAGGCCTCTACCCTCCCCTGACTAGATATGGGATATATCTATAAGGATATAGAACTGGGTCACATCTTCTTGACTCCCTGAAGCTCCTCCTGCCAAGCTCTTTAGGGCACAGATCATGTCTTGTCACATCTGTATCCCTGAGGCCTGGGCCTGGTGGGTAACCAGGACATACATTGAAATGAATGCATGAATGAATGATCTTGACCCAATTCAGCCCTGACATCACCCTTACGCTACCTTCTCTACCTGTCATTTGAATATCATCCATGTCTAAAACATCTACCAGCCTGGCCAATGTGGTGAAATCCCATCTCTACACAAATATTTAAAAAATTATCTGGAAGTTGTAGCACGTGCCTGTAATCCCAACTACTTGGGAGGCTGAGGCAGGAGAATCGCTTGAACCCGGGAGGCGGAGGTTGCAGTGAGCTGAGATCATGCCACTGCACTCCAGCCTGGGTGACAGAGCAGTACCCTGTCTCAATAAATAAATAAATAAATAAATAATTAAATAAAATAAAACATCTACAAGCACTCCTAGTACTTTTTCTCACCATTGGAAATTCATTTCTTTTCAGTTACTTTAAACAATTTTACTTTTCCCTTCAGAATCTTTCTGTAAATTTTTTCCAAGTCAATGTATCCGAGCTGCTTCTTGTTGGAAACCAAAATGTCAATACTTTACATGAATTTCTGAAAATGTTATACTGAGTTAAAAGAAACAAGTTTTTAGTAATTTTGATTTACAAAATTTGCACCAGTAAATTCGGTGGCTGCATCTAAGGCATTTTGGTATTTTGGAAAATTGGCCTACTTTCTACCTCCTGAGCTTTTGTCCTAGCTTATATTTCAAAGGGAGCCATAATCCAAAGGAATGACTGAGGGTGGACATGTGCGTCCTTTGGAGAGAGTCTGATTTGTTATCTTTTCTACCCTATTCATAATTGACTTCAGTTCACATCCCTGTGTTTTTTCAGTGTCACCTTTTTCAGCACCAAGCACCCACCAGAAAGTGCCCTGGAGTGACCTGTCTGAACCGGAGAGAGGGCTGCTGCCGGGATGGGCACCGTCTCCCTTTGCTTTCACTGGTTGCTTGGTCCGCAGGGGCAGGGTTTCAGAAACAGGACTGTACCAGCCAAGAGCCTTTGGTTGCAAGTGACAGACACCTACCTAACTCCGACTGGCTTAGACAGAGAAAGAATGTATTGGCTCTCATAGAATGTGGGGATCCTGCAGCAGGTCTTGGAATTGAAGGAAGAATTTGAGGAACCAGGTCTTCGGGGATGGTAACTGTGAGTTCAGCACCCCCTGGGCTTCTCCATGCTGACTGTCTTCGCTTTACTGTTTCTTTTCACCTGTTGGCCTCAGTCTGTCTGACTCCTGATGGGCTGTCTCCATGTGGCAGGGAACAAGACTGCCCCAGCAGACAGAGAGCTGGTTGCACCCAGAATCTGTATATTAATCCCAGGGAATGACCCTGATTGGATCCGTTACTGTTGCCAAGTGGATGGAATGCAGTGATTGGCCAGGTCTGGGCCAGTCATGTGCCCATGCTTGCCTCCAGGGCCTTGGTCTATTGCCAGGGGAAGGACCCTGGAAAGACACAAAACCAACAGCCCTCTCTATATAAGAGGTGAGTGAAATAGTTTAGCTTGAAGGAAAACCCCTGGGGAGGTGTGTAAATGTCAAATTCTTTACTTAGTATGCTTGGGGACCCAGGATTTTGTAAAGATTTAGACTCTGCTGTTTCATTTCAACCTACTGACCCCACTCAGCCACAGGGCTCCATCCAACTAAGCTCATTGCTCACTGCTTAGTGAAGAAACATTCATGGAAGGGATGGGTGGATGAATGTTACTGTGCATGACCCACACGTTCCTCCTCTGGGCCTTTCACTGCTTTATCGCCTGGAATATGCCTTGCACTCCCACCAGTTTCTGCTTGTCTTGTCATAGCCGTCCTTGAAGCCCAGTTCAGGCGCCACCTCTTCCATGAAGCCCTCCCTGATCCCACAACCAGCAGGATTTCTTTTCTTTTTATGATCTTGTTTCCACCCACTTTTTTTCAGTGTTTTCCAGATACCCTTCCCGCCATTTTTTATAGACTCTAGCCTGATTTTGTGTTGTTGGTGTTGTGTACTGGTTTAGCAGAAAGAACTTTCCAATGATTAGTCCATCACCCAGTGGGGAGATGTGAGCTCTCCCTCCCTTGAGGCTTTAGAGCAGAGGCCTGTTTGGGGGTTGTTGTAGAAGAGCAAGGGTTTCCTGGGGATTGCATGTTAGTTTTCTAGGGCTGTCATGAGAAATGACCATACACTGGGTGGTTTAAAACAACACAAATTTATTCTCCCACAGTTCTGGGAGCCAAAAGTTCAAAATCAAGGTGTTAGTGGGGTTGGCTCCTTCTTGAAGTTCTTGGGGAGGATCTGTGCCAGGCCTGTCCCCAGCTTCCGGTGTTTGCCAGCCATCCTTGCATTCCTTGACCTGCAGATGCCTCACTCCAGGCTGTCTCCATTTCCATATGGCCTTCTCCTCTGTGGCTCTCTATCTTCCTCCTCTTCTGATTCTTCTTCTTCTTCTCCTCTTTCTCCTTATCCTTCTTCTTGTCCTTCTCCTTCTTTTTTTCTTTCTTCTTCTTTTGTTTTTGAGACAGGGTCTTGCTCTGTGGCCCAGGCTGGAGTGCAGCAGTGTGATAATAACTCAGTGTAACCTCAAATTCCTGGGCTCAAGTGACCCTTCTGCCTCAGCCTCCTGAGCAGCTAGGACTACAGGTGTGAATCACCAAGCCTGGTTAATTTTTAAAAATTTCTGTAGAGATTGGGTCTTGCTATGCTGCCCAAGCTCATCTCAAACTCCTGGCCTCAAGCAATCCTCCTTCCTCAGCCTCCCAAAGCATTGGGATAACAGATGTGAGGCACTGCACCCAGCTGGTATCCTCCCTCTTCCTACAGGGACATAAGTTGTTGGATTTAGGGCCCACTCCAAATTCAGTATAATTTTATCTTCAGATGATTAACTAATTACATCTGCAAAGATCTTATTTCTAAATAAGGTCACATTCCAAGGTTCCTGGTGGACACAAATATTTGGGAGTTATTATTCCACGCACTACAGGGATCGTGTGCTGGAGAAACTGAACGTAAACCACAGAGGCCAGACAGGTAAATGGAGAGTACAGGCCTTGGCCTGTCATTGTCAGACCTGGCTTTCCAAAGAAGTCAGAAATCTCGATTTGTACGTAAAATATCTAGATTTTTAAATGCTGGTAACATATGAAGAACCTGGCCCCTATATGCATACTTTGTAGATAGCGCATCTATAGGTCTCTTTCCGCCTTTGGAGCAACCAATTTGTGATCTCTAGTGGAAGCTCTAAAACTTGGCTTCTGTGAGCTCAGAAAAAAAAAGCACGGATTTATGCACTTCTGCCAGTAGCCACCAGAGGGCGCGCCAGCCATTGCGTTAGAAAAGGCCTCTGGCAACCAGGACCGGGAGGTGTCCCGGGAAATCCAACGGAGGTTTTTCAAGTCTGGGAGTGGATGGGATCGGGGGAGGTCTCGGATTAGGCTAATGACCAAAATTCATTCTATTTAACACTTACTCTTCCATAATTGTCTCCTAATCTTTTATGCCTGGTACCTCTTGTCCACTAAAGATACCTGCTCCCTTGGCAGACAAAACAAGTTCAAAAACAGCAAAAACAAAACAAAACAAAAAACTACAGGGAAAAGAAAGTAATAGCCAACAATAATCATTTGATGATTTTTCTTGATTATGAATCAATCAATTAACTTAAGAAAATTGACGCATGGCTGGGTGCGGTGGCTCACACCTATAATCCCAGCACTTTGAGGGCCGAGGTGGGCGGATCACTTGAGGTCAGGAGTTTGAGATCAGCCATGGCCAAGATGGTGAAACCCCATCTCTGCTAAAAATTCAAAAATTAGCTGGGCGTGGTGGCAGGGGCCTGTAATCCCAGCTACTCTGGAGGCTGAGGCAGGAGAGTCGCTTGAACCTGGGAGGTGGAGGTTGCAGTGAGCTGAGATCACGCCACTGCACTCCAGCCTGGGCGACAGAGCAAGACTTCGTCTCAAAAAAACAAACAAAAACAAACAAACAAACAAACAAATGCCCGTTCATGTACCCACCCCTAACTTCAACAATTAGCAATTCATGACAAATCTTGGTCCCTCTATGTACTTTTTGTTACTTTGCTGGCGTATTTTAAAGCAAATCCCAGGCATTGTATAGTTTTACCCCAAAATACTTTAGATAGACATATTGTTTTATTTGTTCTTTTATTGTTACTGTTATTCTTTGTTTTCCACCAGAGAACTAATTCACAGCTAACGGACTCCAGGCTGATCAGCAGCCAACGTGGGCAGATGAGAGCCCCTCTTAACTCATCTCAGCCTCAACTGTCTTAGGGGTGGGAGCAAACACCTTTTCCATCATTTCCATCTGAAGGTCCACTTTTCTGTTTTCCACCTTTATTTTAAATTTTAATGGAGATGGGGGTCTCACTAGGTTGCCCAGGTTGATCTTGAACTTGTGGGCTTAAGCGATCCTCCTGCCTCAGCCTCCCAACATCATGTAGATTGAGGGATGTTGCAACCATCTTTGGAAAATATAATCTTCCACACAGAGCCATCACCAATATCCAGTGCAGGTAAGAACTGGGATAACACATGTGAGCCACAGTGCTCGGCCTCCACTCATTTTTTAAAAATCAGATACTATGGGTATAACTCAATGATGTATGTTATTTTTTTATTTTTATTTATTTATTTTTTGAGATGGAGTCTCGCTCTGTCACCCAGGCTGGAGTGCAGTGGCGTGATCTTGGCTCACTGCAATCTCCACCTCCCAGGTTCAAACGATCCTCTGCCTCAGCCTCCTAAGTAGCTGGGATTACAGGTGTGTGCCACCACGCCTGGGTAATTTTTGTATTTTTAGTAGAGATAGGGTTTCACCATTTGACCAGGCTGGTCTCGAACTCCTGACCTCAGGTGATCCACCTGCCTCGGCCTCCCAAAGTGCTGGGATTACAGGCATGAGCCACTGCGCCCAGCCTCAACAGTGTATTTAAATCATTGCCTGGCTGGGCGCGGTGGCTCAAGCCTGTAATCCCAGCACTTTGGGAGGCCGAGGCGGGTGGATCACGAGGTCAGGAGA